>NC_136484.1:161881874-161916874 GCF_053919585.1 Euprymna scolopes | reverse complement strand
ACACACATATATGTGCATGAGGTCGCCAAGCTAATCAAGAACCTTGTCTCCAGTAAAGCAACTGGTCCTGACGGTATTCCAATTATAGTGTTAAAATTCACAACAAGAACTTGCTCCAATACTTACCAAACTTTTTAAGCGTTGTCTTAAGGAGAAGTGCTTCCCAACACTCTGGGAAACCTCATCAGTATGACCTGTATTTAAACATTCGGTGATAAGTCATCTCCCTCTCAGTACAGGCCAATAAATCTCCTGTGTGTCATGAGTAAGTTGCTGGAATCCACAATAAATAGAGAAGTAGTCAACCACCTCAGCAGAAATAACCTTCTTAGCGACACGCAATATGGTCTCCGTTGTGCTAGATCAACAACGGATGTGCAAACGGTTATATCTCATATGATTAGCGAATCTCTTGACAAAGGCTTCATTTCTAGGGCAATTGCTCTTTACATATCAAAGGCCTTCGATAAGGTTTAGCATAAAGGCCTACTACACAAGATTTCCAGCTACGGTATAACTGGAAATGTTTTCTCGATCATTAAGTCATTTCGCTCAGATAGGCGTAATGATAAGAGTAGCGGTTGATGGTAAGACATCAGAGGCCCACAGTATTAAAGCTGGAGTCCCTCAGGGATCCATACTGGGCCCAACTCTCTTCCTGATCTACATCAATGATCTCCCAAAACACATACTAAAATCTTTCGTTGACATCTATGCGAATGACACGAGCATCTATGACAACACATGGAAGTCCGTAAATGATGGTATTCTCTCTGATTCTCCCTCCTCTGAACTTGAGCACGTGGTACAGTGGGGAAAGAGGTGGTTGGTTACCTTTAATGCATCCAAGACCAAGCTCCTATCTCTACATCAAAAACGCTCTGATCCCCATCTGGCATCAATTAAAATGGATGGCTCTCGTCTAGGGGAGGCCCCAGGTTTTGATTAGCTCCTGGGGTTGACCTTTACCCCTGATCTTAAATTGGACACATACATCAAGTCTGTGGCCAAGGTACCTGGGTAAATGGTGGGATCCTTCTACCGCTCCAGAAGATATGTTACTAATGATGCAATTCTCTATCTATATAAGAGCCAAGTACGTCCGAAGATGGAGTACTGCTACCACATATGAGCGGGGGCTGCTAAATACAGTCTATTTTGCCTTGACAGAGTACAAAATAGATTTCGTGGCTTGGTGGGGGATACCCCCTTTCTCTATCCTGCAACCTCTTTTCCACAGAAGAGATGTAGCGAGCCTGGTGTTGTTCTATGGTTATTTCCATGGAAAGTACTCGTCTGAGCTCCATGAGTACATGCAAAAATAAAAAAACACCGTATAAAACAACACTAGCGAATAAATACTGGGAACTCAAAGAAAGCAGACATTCGCCGGTAGTCGAATGGAAAATAATGAGACAACCTACCACGTGCAGACATTTAGACGACCCATGTAAATTATGCTTCCATGAAAAATTTGCTATCCTGTACTTTAAAGAACCTCAAAATCTATTAAACTGTAGACGAGAAATAGCAAACAACTGTGTTCACAACATAAAACTTACTCTAGGATAGCGATACAAAATAGCTTTAAAACTAACAATAACAATAGAAAACAAACAAATAAATAAATTAAACAAACATGAATATGCATAAACGATCACACATATATGTATATATATATGTATATGTATATATATGTGCATGTATGTGTGTACACATAGGTATATTTATATATGTATATATATATATATATATATATATATATATATATAAAGGAGGGAAAAGATCTACCTTAAACCACTAACCTAGTTCTAAAACAGATCCTTGTTCGATAAAATGCATGCCCATTGGCTGATAGGAAGGGGCACGGTGGATACTAGAAAGCTGATTCGCTAACTAGAAATCCTCAACATATATAAAAACAAAAAGCAACCACAGAATTCGCGCATAAGCCTGACGAATCCTATAGTGGATGAAACGCAGATATTCAGTGTAACTTAATCACCATATATATTTTATAAATTACTATATATACATATATATATATATATATATATATATATATATATATATATATATATATATTAGGAAAGTTTATTTTGGTACAAAATTTATATATGATGGAGAAGTGTGGTCTGTTATACCCGAGAGGTCTTTCGTCGTCCTCACCAGGGACAAAACAATGGCATTGTGATCCAAGTGCATACTCTTTTTACGGTAATTGTGTAAATTTAGAGTTAGGATAGTCAGACATTTTCTATACAATTTTTCAAGATAAAAGGTCCCAATGTTTAAGTGACAAACAGCCAGTTTATTATTGTAAAGACAACTATTAATAAAAGAGATGAAATAAAAAGAACTTAAACAGTTCGTATAAAGATACTTGAATTTTACTGAATTTGGTATCAGATATTTGCTGATTTTTGTTATTGCTTACAATTTCTCGACTGTTAACTATTCTACACTTTAACCAATGTCTGTGCTGTGCCTACGTTAATTATATTTGGAAAAGTAAAAATAATAAAACAAATCGATAATATATTATTCTATGAATCTGGCAAATATTTAAATCATTTTTTTCATTTTCAAAATATTTATAATATACATAATTGTACACGGGTGTGAATGGTGGACATGAACGATGATTTCCAATTTAATGTAATGTAACGCTCTTATTTCAAAGGCTTTTTAATAGTTTAAGACTCTAGACTGTTAAGCATTTATTTATTTATTTTTTGGTATTGGAGATAAATTCTGCATGTTTTACTTTTTAAGGGGATTTCTTGTAGTTTCACAATATCACGAGTCAGGCGTGGATTTAGAATACCCCAGAAATGAGGGATAGTTTTATTAAATTTATATGATGAAATGGCAACCCACTAAGAATTCTAAAATATTTTCTTCGAAACATCGCCAGGTAATCGCCTAAAAACAGAAAAATCACATTATTTAAGGGGTTTGCTTAGAGTCCTCTTCTGCTTTTAAATATCGTTATATTTTTTTCTTTTTAAATTGACAAAGTAATGTGTTTTTCTTTATATATATTCTCAAAGACTTTCATCTTGTGGTATTTTCCCCTGTATAAATTTCTGCCATTTTATCTACCCTCCCCGATCTCAGTTTATGAATTGTTTGAAAATCTGGTGCCCATGTTTCTCGGATTTTTAGACAAAATCCTATTTTACGAATGATAATTCATCCTATATTTATAGAGAATTTATTCGGCAAGATTCAATATTTACGTACGCCATTATTGTGATGTTTACTTTTTAATATATTTAAATTCAATTTTTATTATACCACCTCTTTTATAATATGATTCATTCGTTGCAACACAAAATATACCCTCTCTGAAAATCAGGTAAAACTAGCTGATAAAAGGTGAAAGCCTTCTGGGAAGTTAATCACTTCAATATACATTTAAAAATATATAGTATGAAAACACGGAACATTTTCTATATTAAATATAATAGATTCATATTCTTTTTATGTAGAGTAGGAAGATAAATATTGTGTTTTTCATTTTTGGAGATGTTTTAGTTCTCTATTAGCGGATTTTGAAAATTGCACACGACAAAAATTAAAAAATTAGCAATTGTCTGGTGATTTCTTTTCCCTGATCTTGCGGATTAAAAATTTTTACTTGAGACCACTGTCTTACTACGCCACTTCTCTCCACCCGTTCTACACATTCCAACTGTCGATCTTACCATGAGGGGGTGCGAGTGCCTATTCTGAAAGCCGTTCGTAAAAGGGGGAGGTTGGTAGTTAGCCATCAACAGCAACACAATCGCCAGAATCAACCTTTTTCTAGAGGGGCACGCTTTCGCCGAGTAACGCCGGTTAGTGGGTACTGCTAATGTTTAATATTTTAATATGCAAACGAAGAAATGATTTGTGGCGAATTTAAATGGTACCTCTTCTTTTACCGTAAATTGAACTTATTAATAAGAAAAAAATAAAATGGTAGGGAACATGTGGGCTTTAACAGGAGACCATTGGTATGATGTCGAACATTCTACCACTGATCTACATGTTCAGATAGAAATAAATCTGTTATTAAAAAGAAATAATTTGTTGGATTACATTATTTCTCTTCGCGCGTATAACGCAAAAAAAAATCCCTTCTAAAAATGTGTTTTCTATGAAAGAGAAGACCAATATTTAAGATCAGATATTGTTCGATTTTAAAAGTGAGTACTGAGCTTTTATTATTTTACCTACAATATTCCCCCCCCCAATATTTTGTTTATTTTTAAGAGAAAGAAACTATTGTTCAGGTGAAATTGTTTCGATTTTCGATACTTCTAGAATGCATTTCTGTATAAAATATATATATATATATATATATATATATATATATATATATATATATATATATATATATATATATATATATATATATATGGGAAACGCCAGGCATATAAATTACTTTTGTATGAAATTTGCAAAAAAAAAAAAAAATGGTCAGCCGTTTTAGAAGTAATGGCACACGAAGTAACTATTATAAATTCAATATTCCTTATTCTATATCCATAGATAAGCGTCTGTTCAACCTTTTAAAAGTTCATATCAGTTAAGCGACAAAAGCACGGATGAATTATTAGATCTTGAAACTGATATTTCAATCTATCTCTATCTATCTCTCATATATATATATATATGTATATATATATATATATATATATATATATATATATATATATATATATATATATACATAACGCATTACGGAGAAGTTTAAATGCGACTTGCATTAGCAATTTCCCGATTTCCTAAAGATGATTCAATGAAATTCAGAGAGACATTTGCATTATCAGTTTAAGGGAAAAGCGCTATTATTTCAAACGATCGATATGTTGCCGTCATGTCGAACGGTAATTTGAATTTAATATATATATATTTTTTTTAAATCCCCGAAACAGTGTTTCATGGTAAACAACTGATGATCCCTTAAAAAATATAAAAATTGGTATTATAGTAAATTTGAGAGTTGATGCAGTGATTGCAGGTGATTAAATGACTTACTGACTAGATGTTTTTTTTTTTGATGAATGATAAAAAATAATTTTTTGTGTGGTTTCAAATGTTAAAAACTTCAAAGACTATATATATATATATATATATACATACATATATGTGCATATATATACATATATATATATATATATATATATATATATATATATATATATATATATATATATATATATATATATATTAGGTTCGTGTGTGTGCGTTTTGTGTGCAACTCCCTTACAGCCCATTTCACTGAACCTACCATAATCAAATCTTATTTAATTATAGTTCCCAAAATAAGGATGGTGCGCACTGTTTTTTAAGATTAAGTTCAAATTCAGGATCATAGGCCAAGTATATATACTCTCATACAAGCCATACCACTGAACGATCATAACAAAACCTAAAAGTATTTTCCCATATCAGGTGTCACACAAACGAATCTATAGAAGACAACGCGTTGCTGCAATTCGCTTCAATCTAAATATTTGGCATGGTGAACGACATTTGGAGCTCAACAGCATACGTACCTGAGAAAACACCCAAAAAATAACAAATTTGAAAACAACAACCAAACATGCAGCTAACAGAAATAGACATATTGCAAGACGCTTGAATTTATTACAAGGAGGTATTTAAAAAAGGGAAAAAATGGTCGTGAATGGCAAGTAATATGACGAGCACAAGAAACAAACGAGAAAGAAACTAAAAGAACACAAGCACAGTTGAGAGAAGCAATAGAAAACGTAAATGAAACAGATAAAGAAAAAAAGAATCGTACACGAGGTAAGTTGGGAGAAGCTAAAACACAAGACAATGAGTCAGACCTCAGATTAATCTTCGCCTATCCTTATGCTATGAGCGAGATGATGCAATGAGAATATGACTTTGCCCCCAAAATATTCGATGAACAAGCAGGTTGAAAACGAATGACTGATTTCAGGTTACAGAAAATAGAAAATTTGGAAGAAAAAGTATTCCTCTACAGGAAAATTACTCACTACGGCTAGCACAAAAACAATGGACGAAGTACATCAGCATTGCGCAGTTGTGAAATTTAAAATTGTTTTCGTTGTTGTTTTGGCACGGTTTTATCTGATAGCTTAGCATCGCTGCCTCAGTTACTGCAACATTTGCTGTCAGGACAAAAGTGCTATATTTTAAATGCCTTAAAAGTCTATAGAGTTACAAGAACTGTTTTGAAATTACTTCAGTTGGTAATAAAATGCGGCAGTGCATTAGGTGTGTCAGAATCTTAGTTAAAATATTGAATAATTCGGCCCCCTGTCTTTCCCAACTGATAACTACCCGAAAAATGTAAATCAAACCCTATTTTTTTTTTAATTAAAGGAGAAACAACCAAGGTTTCATTTAAAAGAAAAACGTGATTGCAAAAAAGGTTTTAAACTTCGGACTTCACAGGTAACTTTCTAAAAAACACTACTTCATTTGTTTTAAATTTGAATACATAATTTATCGATCTTTTATCTTCAATTTGTGATATATAAAACTTTGCTGAGTAAATTAATTATTTACTTTTTAATAGACATTTCTAAATGGGGGGGCGTGAATTAATTCGACCCCCCCGTATTACAAAGCTTATAAATACTCGAAAAATGTCAGTCAAACACTAGTATTTTTTTCAAGTAAAGGAGCAATTATCAAGGTTGAATTAAAAAAACATAAAAAACTAACAACGTGGTTTAAAAAAAGGGTTTTAAACTCCGGACTTTACAGGTAAATTTCTAAAAAAAAAACACTACCTATTTGTTTTAAATTTAAATATATAATTTATTGATCTTTTATCGTCAATTTGTGATATGTAAAACTATGATGAGTAAATTAATTGTTTACTTTTTAATAAACATTTAAAAATGGCGGGTGTGAATTAAAAAAAACAACAACAACGTTAAAATATTATATTCGGTTTATTGGAAAGAGTATAAAATTGCACATTGACCCTGAAAATTATCGAAAAATAGAATACATAGAAGCATTTTGATAGATTTTTAAAGTTTAAAAATTTATAAATACTGAACTCGTAAAATTCACTTAATTTCCTTACAGTTTTTAAAAAATAAAACAATAATATTTCTATTACTATTTATTCAACTTAAATTGTTTATTTTGGAAATATAATCCATAAAGAAAATAAGCAACCCATTATAAAAAAGAAATTACGAGTTTTTTTTTTATATTTTATTCGCAGTTTCGTGATAGGGGTGTCAAAAATTCCTACAAAAATTCTAATACACCTAGCAGTGCATGGGTGTAAGATTTTGAATTCGAGGCAATCATTGCAACTTAATAAAACAAGAAATGATTGAAGAAGAATACGTTGAAAAATACACAGATGTTATAAGGGAAGACCAAAACCAGCGAGGAGAGTACCCACAGTGATTCAATGCTTTAACAAAAACTTATGAGACTTGAATATTAATAGTGAACGAATCGAAATATGTTACTCTGCGTTTGAAAAGCATCTCTGAATTACATCCTCTCTATGATACTTTAATGTGAGCGTTAATGTACTCCTATGGTTCTAGATCTAACAACATGCACATGGAGGCATTAATGGGCGAAAATTTACCCAACAGCAGTTTTATTGGTAGCTTTTTATGAAGGTCTGGATAGAATTTGCGCCAGGACCGAAGACTGTTTCAACAATCGTTGGTGCTTGTGTACTGCAAGATTTAAACAGAACGTTTACAATTCCTGAAGTGGGAGCAACAGACTTTAAGAACTGACAATTATGTTAACTTCAGAGAATCACTACTTACAGAGGATTGGTTTCCAGAATAGATGCACAGCGAGTGGTGCTTATATGAACCTTACACAACATGTTCTCAATGCATGTTAGAGTGACAAGTCCATACCATTGATTCTGTTGAGTGAATGGGCCGAGGTAACATCCTAATCACTTTCACAAAACTCGAAATGGACAGAAATTAAATACAGGTTTCCTCAAGGAAAGAACCATATGATTGTCCGTATATTCTTGCCATATATTCTATTTAGAATAATCTAACAATCTAATGGGATTTAATCAAGAAAGAAAGATTGGACAAGTATAAAGCTTTTCTGGACAGCATTGAATTTCAAAAGAGAGAGCTACCGCACTGGCATCCCCAAATGAATCAATTTCAACCAGACCCAATGGATAACTGCACATTCTCAGAGATCCCTGACAAAGAGAAAGACTTTGACCTTCGCGCAAAAGTGATATCACACATGGATAATATATGATAAAAAATAATAAAAACTTCATTGCGGTATTTTTTTTTAGGATTGAATCTGTTAGATAAAAAGTAACAATGAGTTCAAAGTAACTTCCACGAAAAAGTTACAATGTGATATCATAAGCAAACGTTTTCTTTAATAAAATGCGATTGCGATGCTAAATAAATTGTTAACCATTGTGATTCTTCATAATTGTTTTCATTTTTATGCATAACCTATATGCATTAAAATGTATAGATGGATTACAAACACTCTAGGAGTTATATAAAACTTTTTAAACAAAATAAGCAAGAGTTGCTTTAACCGCATCTATTTACTGCAAGCGTGCCCGCTTCGAGGGCACCCGGGCGTACAGCATAGTCCCGCGCGAAGCGTGGATAAACTTGCCATTATTTAAATATTTTAGATTAACATACAAATACTTGTTTCATTGTTTGTATAACTGACCCCCGATTTTCATGATTAAAACTTCAATCTCAGGACATATAGAACAACATAGGTATCTATGCTCACATCTGACTGGCTGTATGAATAAGAAATGCAAATCCTCTACGAGGCGACCGAGCAGGAGTGCTCAAGAATTGCGAGTCAAAATCTTAGACAGGCGCAACCTGCGGCGAAAACTGATTTGGTCTAGAGGCAATAAAAAGCCGAAACTAGAGTCATTCAAAGAATAACCGCCGAGGCTGCTCTAGTAATATGTTGTGTTGATCGTGTCGTGGCGTGTTCGCAAAATTCTGTTGAGTCGTGTATAATGCACGTTCGGTTTTCATTTATTATTGTTGTGGTTGCAAGGTTGAACAATAATTAGTAAGGAAATACAATGAAGACGCAAACAAGATAACGCAATAATAAGTGTATTAAATAAAAGGTATATTTACAATATGTACAAATGACGGTGTCGAGTCAGAGAGTCTTGGTGGGAGGACATGTACGCTCTTCGGCGTCACTTCTGGTGGCATTTAAGTAAGACACACCAGGCTTGACCTAGGCTTGACATTTATAGTGTTATGTTATTCGCATATGCAAATAAGTGGTTGCCACCACAACAATTATCATCATTGTTCCAGTCGTACGGCCGCGCGTTATGACAATGTTTTGTCTTTTTCCCCCGTGAAGCAACACAACGTAGAAAACAGCTACCTTAGTAGTAAACATTTAACAATCATGTGTTCAAAAATATATCAACTTATCTTATGATGAACATATTAATTTTAATTTTATAATTTAATACGTCATATCCATATAATTTTATTTAATTAAAAATTATTATCGCATTAAAATAATAAAAAAAACACATCCCAAAGAATAATAATACATATACTTGCTATATTAACCCCGTGAACATTTGAAATATTGTTTACATCCAATTTGCTTGTTTAAAATTACGGATGTTTATCGACGCCATTACCTCTAGTTTATCGTAATTCACTTAATTCATTTAAGCACCCCGTTGTGATTAAATTGATCTACGTCGTTGTATTTCTGGAAAATGTATAAGATCATAAAATAAGATTGGAAAACTAAAAATGAGTCCCCCACCCGCAATACCTAACGAGTTTACCTGATATTACTGATATTATTTGATGGAATAGATATCCATTTCAATTAAATTCAAATATGGCTGTCGCTCTGTGCTTTTCGTTTGATCAATCTCTGTCTGCTTGTATTTCCTTAACAATCGATTAAGGAACTTACGTGATGTTTGTGATAACTGCGTGTTTCCCACTAGCGTTTATGTCATTCTTTTTTCGCTGAATTTGAGGCAAGGACTTGCAATACAAAATCATACAAAACAAAACGAATAAGATCTACTTCACTTGGGCGTGTGTGTCTATTGGAATTTCCTGTTCGTTTTTACTTTCTCTTTTACATACAGAATAACGTACATGAAAATTTCAAGCGAAAACAGAAACTCTATCGAAAGTTGTAACGCGCATTTATGTATTATATATAATTATATATATATATATATATGTATATATATATATATATATATATATATATAACATGCATACAAATGACCCTCTTCAGTGCCATGTCTGTTCAAGCGCGTGATTGCAACGTCTTGTCAGACGAATGCCACTCCCCCTGACACTGAAAGTCTATGAGTCCGAAAATAACATATTTAGTCCTACCGGCGAATTCACGCGCTCGAACAGACATAACACTGAAGACGTTCATTGGTATACATATTATATTATATATATATATATATATATATATATATATATATATATATATATATATATATATATATATTTACGTATATATATGTATATAAATATATATATATATACCTTTCAACGCACGTATACATACATAAATGCACACACATACACATGCACACACGCAATATAAAATACACACACATTATGATTGCAAAGTCTTGTCAGTCGGGTTCCACTCCCTCTGACACTGAAAATCCACGCACACATAAACATACATAAACATACCTACACACGTCATCTCGTCAGCATAAGACAAGGCCAAACTATTTGCAAAGAACTTTGCAGCTAATTCTACCCTATGCAACGAAGGCCATCAACTCCCCATATTTCCTCCTAGAACACAGGACCCGCTAGGTAACATACAAATATCCGTGCATGAGTTCGCCAAGCTAATCAAGAACCTTTTATTCGAGTAAAGCAACTGGCCCAGACGGCATCCCAATTATAGTGTTAAAAAAGCTTCAAGCAGAACTTGCTCCCATACTTACGAAACTTTTTAAGCGCTGCCGTAAGAGAAGTGCTTTCAGACTCCCTTGAAGACCTCATCAGTGTGCCCTGTATTTAAGAATTTAGGTGATAAGTCATCTCCATCTCAGTATAGACCAATAAGTCTCCTGTCTTTTATGAGTAAGTTGCTGGAACCCATATTAAATAGAGAAATAGTCAACCACCTCAGTAGAAACAACCTTCTTAGTGACACACAATATGGTTTCCAGTCTGAAAGATCCAGCGCAGATGTCGGTTATATTTCACAGGATTAGTGAATCTCTCGACAAAGGCTCCCTTTGTAGGGCAATTGCCCTTGACATATGAAAAGCCTTCGACAAGGTATGGCACAATGGTCTACTTCATAAGATTTCAAGCTACGGTATAACTTGAAATGTATTCTCAATCATTAAATCATTTTTCTCCGATAGGCTCATAAGAGTGGTGGTCGATGGGCAAAAACTAGAGGCCTGCAGTATTAAGGCTGGAGTCCCTCAGGGGTCAAGCCTGGGCCCAACTCTCTTCCTGATCTACATCAATGACCTCCATAAATACATACTTAAATCATTCGTTGACATCTATGCTGATGACACGACCATCTACGGCAACACATCAAAGGCTGTAAATGACAAAGTTCTCTCTGATTCTCTCTCCTCTGATCTCCAGCGCAATGTTCAGTGGGGGAAGACGTGGCTAATTACCTTTAATGCATCTAAAAATAAACTCCTATCCTTACATCATCAACGCTCTGATCCCCAGCTGGCATCAATATGGATGGATGGCTCTGGTCTGGGAGAGGGCACGTGTTTTGACAAGCTTCTGGTTTGATCTTTACTCCTGATCTGAAATGGAACGCGAACATCAAGTCTGTTGCCAAGGTCGCTGGAAAGATGGTGGAATCCTTCTACCGCTCCAGAAGATATCCAACTACTGATGCAATTCTCTATCTATATAAAAGCCAAGTACGTCCAAGGATGGGATACTGCTGCTATAGCTGGGAAGGAGCTGTTTAAACAGCCTATCCTGCCTTGACAGAGTACAAAATAGACTTCCTGACTTGGTGGGGGATGCTCTTTTCTCTTCCCTGCAACCTCTCTCCCACAGAAGAGACGTTGCGAGCCTATCCTTGTTTTATCGTTATTTTCATGGCAGGTGCTCGTCTGAACTCCAATCTCTGGTTCCCCCTCGCCAATCTTTCACGAAAAACACCCGTCTAGCTGAATCCACTGTGAAAAATTTCCCCCACTCTATATCTGTGCCTAAATCAAACCCGGATTTTATGAACAAATTTTCTTTCTTAGAACTGCACGTCTGTTGAACTCTGTTCCGTCTGCTTGCTTCCCACCTGACTACAACTTAGATGTGTTCAAGTCCAACGTTAACAAATTGCTAATAAACCGCCCCCTTAAGTAAACACTTCATCAAATCTCCACACTAACATAATGCACTTGCAATAACCCTTATCCCTGAGTGGCTTTCGGGCCGTCATAAGTGGTGACCACTGTGTAAAAAAAATACACAAAACGGTCCTTGGCATACATGCCTATAAATATATACACGCATACATACGTACATACACATACACACATACATATCTATAAACATATGCACATATATACCTATATACATACACAATGCATAATAAGCATACATACATATACATACACGCATGCACACGTCCACATATACATACATATAAATCCACATATACACACTCATGTACAAATACATGCACACATATACATACACATACATATACGTACATATGTGCACATATATATATATATATACATACACTTACCTATATATATACATACACATACATATGTAAGCATTTATACACATACACACATACATGCACATACATATATACGCATATGGATGCACATATACACATATACATACATACACATGCATATATTTGCATATATACACATATACACACATGCATACGTATACATACCCACACGTGTCTTTCGTAATAGGGGGTAAAAGTCTGTGATATCTAGTTGAATGAATTTGCATCCATCATAGACTTTACCCCTCCATTACGAAAGGCACACAAGAAAAAGCATTGAGTTTTGCATCAAAATACAAAAATGGAAATAGCAATATAGAAACAGAAACCATCATGCACGCTAGACAAACTATCTTATACTATGAAGGGAAGATCTGGGTAATGAAATCAAACCCATAAAACCCATTTGACGTGGCAATTGGGCCCTACGATAGTGCAGACATCTGCGACTTAGTGGACCTATTCCTACTAGAGACTCTGAACAAAAAATCCCAGATCGTAGATTCGGCCTATATAGGGGCGATGGCCTTTGTCTCTCACGTGATCACAACGGAACTAGCCGAGATAAGCTTAGCAAATATCTAACCAAAACATTTCATGAACTAGGTTTTAAAATAACGATTAGCACCAACCTTGACACAACTCTAAATCTAAATTACAGGACACATGGAACCTTCCACAAACCCAACGATACTCTTACGTAAGGCACATAATCAAAGGATTCTCTCACTCCCCTACAAAAACATGATTGCAAATATCAGCAAAAGAATCTCTACTCTCTGATCAAACGCCGACATCTTCAACCAAGCAGCTCCATATTACAATGAAGCGCTACAAAAAAAGCGGATTACCAGCCAAGCCAACATCGGCTAACAAAAGACAGGCACAACAGGAGGCGCAACATCATTTGGTTCTCACCCTCATTTTCCCTCAAAACAAAAACACGAGTGGGGTACTCATTCCTGTAACTGCTAGATATAAATTTCCCTCCACAACATAAGCTATTCAAAAGAAACATGAATTAGATCAGCTATCTCACCACCCCATTAAAAAAAAACATCGCAAAGGAGCGCCATAAAAATGAAATTACGACTGCTTTTGCACATCAAATGAAGACTGTCCATTTGAGGGAAAATGTAGGGTGAAATCCTCTGTGTATGAAGCGACACTCACACATCAGGATAACGATACACCAGAAATATACATAGACATGGCGAAAGGGACGTTTAAACAGATATTTTACATGCTCAATAGTGCCTTCAGGGCAAAAGCAAGGGTAAACACAGCACTAGCTGTCCGAGTATGGCAGCTAAAAGACAACGGATAACCTTTCAGCAATAAATGTTGCAATCCCCCCCCCAAAAGTAAAGTAATATATATATATATATATATATATATATATATATATATATATATATATATATGCATGTACATATATACATATATACGCATATACATATATATACATATACATATACACATGTATATGCATATATATACACATATAGATACATATATAGAGACATATAGATACACATATATCCACATATAGGTACATATAGATACACATATAGATACACACATATAGATACATATATACACATATAGATACATATATATACACATACACATTATATATATATATATATATATATATATATATATATATATATATATATACTCGTGTATAAGTAGAAGACTGTGGATTTGACCGATCTATGCTAAAAGAGATTACAGACTAAATCAAGGTTATTTAGTTATAAAGGGATTTTACTTGACCTGAATTTTTTTTTTGTACAAAAATGTACGACTTACGTTGTTTTCTTGTACATTTTGCCCCATCGCCATCAGCTCGGTACACATCAGTGAAGATACTAAAAGAGGTTAAACGATAAAAAGAGCCGACGTGCTGGAGGAAAAATGCAAAAAGAAAGAAATGAAAGAGGAAGAAAGAAAATGGGAAATGCTTTATTAGTTGTGATATAGATGCATGTCTTTCCCATCCTATTCGCCCACTGATTGCCGTGAACTCCTCCCACACTTACCGTTATATCTCACACTAACTATTGTTTTTAATTTACTACGTAAAGCTTTGAATGTTATATAGTAAGATAAATATATTTTATATTAAAATCGTAAATTGTGTATAATAAATATATCTTAATCCTTATATATAATCTTCTTCTCTAATCGTGATGAAGATAAGTAAAAATACCAAGGATTCGGGCGAGTGTAAACATGTTGATAATTGTGATAATCAGTGATAATGAGATAATGATAATTTGTGATAATTTTAATATTTAATCAGATTTTAACACTGATTGGGATGAAAGTTTTTAAATAAAATTCAAAAATCAATATGTAAATAATAATGCATTTAAAAAATAGAAGATAATGTGAAAACCGAAAAGGAGAACTTAAGACAGTTAATGTTAAAATACCCATATGTATGTGCATGTATTCATATACATTCTCATATGTATGTTATATATATATATATATATATATATATATATATATATATATATATATATGATATTATATATATATATATATTATATGTATAATATATATTGTATATATATATCATATTTTTCATTCTTTTGAGTGAATTAAACACATAATTTCAGAGTTAGTCTTGAGTTTCTTCATACAACTGTCAAAATTTATAATGTACGTTATAATTGTGAGAAGTTGAAACAAGTCAGATTTTAGACTTGGCGATTGTGAAGTTTTTTTTTCATGGTAGTCACCATTTATCAAGGGCCGGAAGTCACTTGTGGATGAGGGTTATTGCGTGTAAAGTAATCAATGGTATAATATCGTAGTAATCCTTAGTAATGGAGATTTGATAAAGTTTCTTATTAAGGGGGCAGCTTATCAGGAATTTGTTTATTTTGCACTTGAAGACATCCAAGTTTTAGTCAGGTGGGGAACAGTCAAAAGGAAGAGAGTTCCACAGGCGTGCACTTCTTAGAAAGAAGCTTTGTTCATAGAATCTACGTTTTGATTTAGGCAAGCATAAAGAGTGGAAAAAATTATTGACTACTTGATTAATAATGTAGATAAATAATATATATATATATATAAATATATATATATATATATATATATATATATATATAGTAATGTGATTGAAAATCTAAAATTCAAACTAGAATTAAAAATTAAAAATCTGTTTCATTAGAAGGAACAACAACAAAGTCAATAATTTGTAGAATCGTTTCGGAAACGATGTTTTTATTGCGATAGACAGTAAGCCACGGGAAATCATTTGTACATATATTTTTTTTAAACAGTATCCTCATCAGCAAA
Source organism: Euprymna scolopes (assembly GCF_053919585.1). Classification (NCBI taxonomy): domain Eukaryota; kingdom Metazoa; phylum Mollusca; class Cephalopoda; order Sepiida; family Sepiolidae; genus Euprymna; species Euprymna scolopes. Next base: position 161,900,785 of record NC_136484.1, on the reverse strand, counting down.
AGTATTGAGTGTTTTTATAATATATATGTAAAAGACACCATACATAAACCTAGCAATTTTATCTTTTAATTGTTGGCCTTTTGAACACCGTAATTATCGTCAAAGAATTCATTTGTATGATGAATGCTTTCACGATAATTACGGTTTTCAAAAGGCGAACAATTAAAAAATAAATTGCTAGGTTTATTTATGCTGTCTTTTACATATAAAAAAAACACCCAATACTTTTGCCGATGAGGAGACTTTGGTTAAAAAACTATATTCAAAATTATTGTCCGTGGCTTAATGTCTATCGCAATAAACACAACGTTTCCGAAACGATCGCACAAATTATTGACTTTGTTGTTGTTCCTTCTTATGAAACAGATTTTTAATTTTTAATTCTAATTTTAATATTTTATTATCAATCACATTACGAAATATTAAAGTAGCTCTATGATATTTGCCTATCGAGCTTATTATGTATATCTGAATTACAATGAACACTGTTCTTTTCTAGTATTTTAGTTAAATTAGTAATTTTACTATCATATTAAAAATACACACTGCTCTTTTGACTACTCTTCTAACCCCCTTTATATATATATATATATATATATATATATATATATATATATATATATATATATATATATATATAATGTTCTGAGTCAGGAAATGCATCACGCTCATAATATATGTGATTTATTTAATATACACAGTAAACATGTCTGCCTAAACTGATCAATCATTTTGTTTTACTACGTACATGGATTTTATACTCCTGATACCCAATAGATGCACGCTGAGAACATTGTTATTTTGATTGATAGTGGAAACATGTATCTTGACAACATCGGTCAAGTTCGAAGAAGTGATTTTCGCACAGAATGAACCTACGCACAAGGGTGAAGATATGATCGATTGAATAGTGCGTGTCAAATAAAACTGCGAAATATACGATCGCAGTAAATTTCAAAGCTAATGGAATATAGAGTGGAGTTTGACTCTAATTAAAATTCTGACAAGTTGATATCAGGGTTTCAAAATATCGGCTTCAAAAAGATGCATTTTAAAATGGATATTTCATCCAAAATTTATCATAGTGAATTAGTTGTATAACTTGTCTAATACGAATTTCGAAAATATTTAATATATAAACAATCGCACAAAAATCATAATAAAATCAGAAAATGACAATTACTAGTGCGCATAATAAAAATTATAAATATGTATTGAAGACTGAACTCTCTCTCTCTCTCTCTCTCTCTCTCTCTAGCTGTATGTATGTCCCTCTGCCTCTCTTACTGTCTCTCTTTCTGTCTCTCTCACTCACGCTCTCTCTATATGTATATATATATATATATATATATATATATATATATATATATGTGTGTGTGTGTGTGTGTGTGGGTGTGTGTGTGCGTGTGCATATATTCTTTGTTTTCTCTCGCCCTTTTCCTCTCTATTTTATTCAATCTCTATTTCTCTATACCTCTCTTTATCACTCTTTCTCTCTCTGCCTATATATATATATATATATGTGTGTGTGTGTGTGTGTATACATATATATATGTATACATATATATATGCGTGTGTGTTTGTGTGTTCGTATGTGGGTGTGTCTTTGTATATACGTGTTTCTTTGCGGATTGGTGTATTAAAGTCATTGTCACTAAATGTTTAGTTTAATAAGAAGAGTTTTCTTTTTTTTTATTTTTCTGTACATTTTCTGAAGTTTTTTTTGTGTTCTAGATTGTCAATTGTGTAATATGTAATGAAGTGATTTTGTGTCGGCGGTTTTTCCTCGGCGATTAAGATCCGTGATCCTTATAAAGAGCATTTTCATTTTTGTTTAAAATAATTCATCGGTTGGTTTTATATAGAAAATTTGATTTTTTTTAAAATATATTTTCGTTCATTTTGTGTTTTATTTTGTGTTTTATTGATTAGTTTAATCTCTTCACTTAGCTTAACTAAGTGTCCTGTCATAGAGAAAGGAAAAAAAAGTTACCTGCTCGAGCTTGTTTTTTTTTGTTTTTATTCTAGATAATTTTATTACTGTACACCCACACACCTACACACACAGCCACGCGCAATAATGATATTTGCTAGCAGAACAGTAGCAGAAATTCGGAAAGAGGACTGGTTATTATTTTAAGAAACGGCTTACGTTGCAGATATGTATATAATCAGGTTTATAAGAGGATTAAAATTGTTGGATATTTCTTTACGGTATCCAGATTATATCTGGTAATCAGAAGAGAATATGCACCATTTTGGAGCCTAACTCTACCTGTAGACTTGTACATAATAAAGTTTATCGTTTTTTTTTTCTTTTATCCATTCCGATATACAGATAATTGCAGGTCGTCAGGAGAAAATACGCACTCTTTATGCGCTTGCCACTCTACGTTTTTTGTTCTCTATTTTTTTCATATCGGCGCCTCTGACTGATTCCAGACACTATAATCTGAATTACTTTTAACCGAACTGTTTAATAGACTACAAACTGCATGATTAATAACTTCATGAATGGTACCGTTTCAGTGGACGTTCAAAAGTTAAGCAGTTGTGTCTGACAGATTCGCAAAATTAGGACGGGTATGTATCGAATAAAAAATAATCAATCTAATAACACATACATATTAATGCAATAATAAGTAAATATATGTTATAAAATATAAGTGATAAAATAAAATTTAATAAATAATTATGAATCAAAAAATGAATATTAAAAAGACAATATATATAAATTATAATAAATCGGTACACTTAAATAACATAAAATAATGTAAAAGTTCTAGTTCAATTCTGTTATCCTCTATCGTCATTTTTCATTGACTCTTGTTTTCGTCGATCAATTTTCACTATTTTATGCAATAAATATATTCTATATAACACGAATGCATTCTTACAACTGTTGATCATATTTGTCACTTGAAATTCTATGTGGTTTTATCTCAACCATAGAGCTAATCTCTTGCATACCCTTAGCACTTTTGTTTGCGTCCTGGCCTTGATATTCCGACGTATTATCTGTTATAACAGTGGGCTGCGTATTTGTCATTAGAGAAGTAGTACAACCTATTTTATTCTGGCGAATGTTTATTGCTTTTCGAGGATTAGCTTTCACTCTGCAGATGTATATTTTTCTGTAGCTTCTTTCTTTTAGCATAATCTGTAAAAGTTAAATATACTAGTGGATATATTAGATTCATTTCTTTTAAGATTGAATTTTATCTTTTTGTAAGTATTGCTGCTAATAATTTTAACTTTACCGTTTGATTATTTCTGCATGTAATGTTAGTTTAATAGCATATATATATATATATATATATATATATATATATATATATATATATATATATATATATATGTGTATGTGTGTGTGTGTGTGTGTGTGTGTAATATACTGACTCCGTGTAATTCAGTACGTTTTCATATACCAATGAGTTTTAAGCCAGAAAGAGTTGACTTAAGGAGTAAGCTACAAAATTATCATATTTCATAATTGAGCCTTTATATACTGTGGAAGCAAAATCAAGATTTCAAACAGGGTGTTGATGGCAATTGTAACGTAAAATGATATATATTTTGCATTGCCATCAACACCGTGTTTGAGGTCTTGACTTAGATTCCACAGTGCATATATATATATATATATATATATATATATATATATATATATATATATATATATATATATATATATATATATATATATAGCCGCACTGGTGAGCTGTGAAACAGCGAAACAGTACTGTATGTTGATGACTATAATGCTCCTCACCTTGAGTTGAGCATATTGAGAAGTGATACACGAATTACCATTAGCGTATAAGCGACGCTCTTTGTGTAAACAAATCGAGCGGCGGTATTTCGGACGATGTCAAAATATCGTTAAATTCACTACTCGATCAGCGGGCACCAATAGCGTAATGGTTAGGAGCCTTGACTGCCATACAGACAGTCAGGTTTCAATCCTGGCTTTAGGTGGTTGCCTGTCTAGCCGCACTGATGAGCTGTGAAACAGCGAAACAGTACTGTATGTGGATGACTATATATATATATATATATATATACATATATATATATATATACACTTGTGCCCGATATTATTCATACCCCTCGGATCTTTGAGATTTCTATAAGAATATTGCTCAAACCAGAAGATAGACAATATTAAAGAGATTTCAAACAATAAATCAAGCATAAGCATTTAATTTAAACTCAACAAATAAATAAATTATGCAAGTTTGAAACAGTATACAAAGAAAAACAATAATGGCACTAGTTCAAAATTATTCATACCTCTCTTACTAATAGTCAATAGCATGCCCTTTATTCTTAATAACTGCCTGTAACCGTTTTGGATATTTATCAACAAGGTTTTTACAAGCATCAACACTGATTTTCTTAGCATTCTTCAATGCAGTAGTTCTCCAAATCCCTCAAATTTCTAGGTTTCCGCTTTTTAACCTTAGTTTTCAATATGTGCCAGAGGTTTTCGATAGTGTTCAGGTCGGGACTCTAGCTAGGCCATTCCAAAATATTAATTTGATTATCCTCAAACCATTTCTTGACTATTTTGGCATTATGTTTTGGATCATTATCCTGTTGAAGGACCCAGTTTGGTCCTAAATGGAGCTTCTCCGCATCCTGTCTAATGTTTTTCTGGAGTATCTCCAAATATTGCTCCTTCTTCATGGTTCCATCTATCTTGACCAAACTACCTGGACCACTAGCCGAAAAGAAGCCCCAAAACATTAGGCTACCACCACCATGTTTCACCGTGGGTATGGTGTTCTTTGGGTTGTAAGCTTCTCCTTTCTTCCTCCAAACGTAAGAAGCATCCATATGGCCAAACAATTCAATTTTTGTTTCGTCAGTCCACAAAATACTTGAGAAAACGGACTCCGAAGAATTCACATGGGTCCTAGCAAACCTTAGACGTGCTGCAAGGTGCTTTCCGGTGTGCAATGGAGTCCTTCTTGGTCTTCTTCCTTTCAGACCATTTTCATGCAGAGTCCTTTGCAATGTTTGCCTTGATATTTTTATGCCAGAAGACTCCAGATTTTCTAAAATGTCCTTAGTAGTGGTGGTTGGATTTGCATTAACACTGCTTACAATATCCCTGGTGGCTCTAGCAGACAGTTTCCTTTTCCTTCCTCTACCAATCAAGTTGTTTGTTGTGTGGTGGCTCTGGAATTTTTTGATGATGCTCTGTACTGTTGCTGTAGGGACCTCAAATTTCTCGAAATTGACTTGTAACCTAAACCATCCTTATGTGAATTCACAATTTTAGTCCTAAGATCATTACTAAGCTCTTTTTTCTTCCCCATTCTAATAATTTTTATTCTTTTATTGGTTTTCAGTTGATATCATTTTAATTTCTGAAAAATGCAAAAAACGAAATGAAATTGATCAAAGGTTGTATAAAAGCATTCAAAATAAGAATCAAACAGGAAACAAACAGTCAGAAACTCGATTAATACTGAAAAAATAAGGGGGTATGATTATTTTTGAACATTGCAGATTTTATAAATAGCTGTATATTTCTTTTATTACAAGTATCCCGAGATTTTAAAATGACGAAAATGATCAGAAGAGGTTTATTAAGAATATGTATCAATATGGACGTAAACAATAAATTCTTACAAAGTTACACCTAATAAACTCAATTTTCAAGGAGGGGTATGAATAATATCGGGCACAAGTGTATATACATCGTGTGTATTTAGGTAGTATATTTTTCTTTAAACATTGCAAAAGGCAACAGAGAGCTTTTGTTTAGTCATTCTTTTTTTTCAATTTTTATGATGATGATTCTGAGGTGTTTTATGTATGAATCAAATTTATTCCCATAGTTAAATTCGTCTCTTCAAAGCATGTTGATATTTTTACTGTTCGTCTTTCGTAAAGACATCATCAGGAATGTGTAAAATTTGGTTGTGCTGAGAGGGAGAGTATTAGTAGCACTAGAAGTTGGAAAATGCTCATGCGTGCGAAGCCGTTTGTACCCAGTGGGAAGGAAGTGGTTTCGTGTTTTGAGGTTAGTGGAGGATCGGAAGTGATAGTGAGTTACGATAGACGTTTTAAAATGTTTTGTGTTGATTTAAATTTAGGACAGGTTTAAGTTCTTATATATACAGCTTCCAAAATTTGATCTTTTATCATTGATGTCATGGTGTATTATGTGTGTGTGGCTAACTAAAGTTTGACCAACTTCGGAGGAGGGAGTTACGTTTTTTTCAATAAATGTTGTAATAAAGCACTAGATTCTACATTATTCCGACGTCTTACCATGCATAACAAAAAAAAATGATACATCGCGCGTATATCGATAAATTCATTTTAAAACAAGCAATACAAACTAACTTTATTACTGATGTTATTTTACAATTAAATACAAAGTCTCCGTGCATTTCTGTGTGATAAAATATTGCATACATATAAGTTAAATAAACGATAACATTTAGCTTCCACTCATTAAAAAAAAAAGTCTGCTTTCATTCATAAAAGAAAAACATTCTGCTTCCATTCATAAAAAACACATTCTGCTTCCATTTATGAAGAACACCATGTTGGAATTGTTACAAACTCGGAGGAGAATTAGCCTATTAACATCTACACCCGCTTCCACTTACAGTTAATGCAGATAAGATTCATTATGACGCCTTATTGCATTCGAACACTTATCAGTTTAGAAATGGGGTTTTGTGCAGGATTATACCTATGCTTAGAAAATACTGCTATTATTTATAATCTCCGTATAAACATTAGAGTCATTAAGCTATTTTATAAACAATAACTACCATATAAATTAAATACTTATTAATATATGTGAAATATAGCACGCTCCGTATTCTACATTCGTACACAACATGCTGCAGTATGATAGCTACGCCAACGCAGCATATCAGTATTGAGTAGAACGAATAATAATTTGCGTTTTGCTTTACACTTAATAAACATTGACCACTGTCTCTGTGAAAGAGAGTCGTAAACCAGTCAGTGAACACAAGTAATCAGATCTATAAGCAATGTCCGCCAGTGGCTCCACGTGGTCACCACTGCCTGCTAGTGCTAGCGAGTATCTCAAAATGCTGTCAGTGCTCGTCAGTGCTCACGAGTGCCTGAAGTGCCCGCCAGTGTCATCAAGTAAAAGTAAAAGAGTAAAAAGTAAAAGGCAGGCTCTCTTTACTGTGCTAGAAAGCCACTTACACCTGAAAGTGTTCTGCATTTCTACAAAGCCACCATTCGCCCATGCATGGAGTACTGGTGTTATATCTGGGCTGATGCATCTGCTACTTGTTTGTCGCTCGTGGAAAGTGTTAAAAACGAGTCACCAACCTGATAGGTCCTAAACTGTCATCTAAACTTCTACCTTTGTCCCATCGACGTATAATTGCATTATTCTGCTTGTTCTGCAACTATTTTAATGGTAAATGACCGGGGAACTACAAGTCCTTGTACCTCTTAGATGAAAATACCTCCGACAAACCCGACAAGCAGCAAAATCCCACCTTTAAACAGTAGATATACCGAGATGTAAGACTGACTTCTACTCTAATTTTTTCTTTCATATAACTATTTTATTTTTCTATAATTTTACCTATCTGTATAAATAGAAACTTCACAACAACAAATAGGAAAAATAAATAAATATCAACATTTTGCATTTCTAATCGTAATATATCCATTCTCTATAATCTCAACTAGTAATTGATGCTGTTCCTAAGTTATACGGAGTAAGATTACGTCCATATACTTTTTGTCATCAGGAGGCCATTAATCTTCACCTTTCTGGTTTATAGAATCGTTAAATCGGTCGCAGTGTTTAATGTGATAAGAATACAATACGAGTGAATGGGCAAAAGCACTAAAACACCGGCAGTGTTCGTGATGCCCCTGAATTAAGTCGACCTAGAGTTATTTCTTACAGGGAAGGCAATGCTATAAAGATCTGTAGCATCAAAAACAAATTTGAAACTGCTCCTCAAAACTTACAACCGTGTAACTCTATTTAAAAGTGCTCGCTTTCTACAGTTAACTACAGAGTGACTGGACTTTAATGTGTTCCAATACGCAAGCCAATAACTTTATTAAATAACAGAAAGCGTCGTCTGGACAACGTCAGATTCAATGAGGATCATCTTTCTTCATATTGGCTGAAAGTGATATTAAGCGACAAAATCAAGTTCAATAGGCTATGCAGTGATGGTAAGCAGTAGGTCTGTCGAAGAAGGGACGAAGAATTTAATGTTAGGTGCACAGTTTCAACGCTGCAATGTCATTGAGTTTCAGTTCTAGTGTAGGGCGTTATTAGTGACGATGGTCTAGGGCCTCTGGTAGCTTGCAAGGTACACTACTTTAATATGTTGATTAAGCATATTCTAGGCCCGAATTTGGGTGATAATGATGCAGGATAATGATCCCATTCACACGGCTGGCAATGTCAAAAGGTTCCTTGAAGGGCAGATAGTCAGATCCTTACGTATAACACTACATCCAGTAACAGACACGCAATGACAAAATTTCAAAATTTGGAAAAAAATAAAGAGAAGTTGAATGCAATTTCATTGGAGTATTGGCGGAAACTAATAAAAAGGATGCTCTAAAATATGCAAGCTGTCAAATTGCAGAAGGGTTATGCTACTAAATATTAACAAGTTCATTGTGTGTCTGTTTTAAATGTTTTCTATGGATAATCTAAATTTACACATAAAAAACATTTTCTCATTGTGCGGAATTCCACATTGCTTCCTCGATTTGAAGTTATATTTGTTAAATTGACGTTGCCACGAGGATACTATAATTAAAATTGAAACATAAAGAAGTAAACATATTTATATATCTATAAATGTGAAATTGTCTGTCTATGTGTTTGTGCTTGTACAATTCCGTACCAAACTACTCTGTCAATTGTCAGTGTGACGACTCTAGATTTAACATAAAGAGGCATTGAGATGAAATAACATCTTTTTCGCCGGTTTACGGCAGGAAATTTGGCTGTAAAGTGGTCAAACCTCAACGAATTTACATTTGCAAACTCTACCAACCCCCTCCGCCAATATTGGGTCTAAACACTTGAAATTGTAGATGTAAGTTAATATGGCACGAGTAAAAATTTTAATACATAAACAAATACTCATATAAAGTTATGAACAGTACATAAGGCTCGGGCAAAGCCAGATTTAACTGATAATAGTAGGAGAAAAAGGCGAGTCAAATTATGTATAGGTTGTTTAAAAAATGGCAATCAATTTACCTTAAGTTTGTAGTTTTTGAATAAAATGAGAGGTCACTCATTCTGCTCTCTCTCGTGTCTCTCTCTTTGTCTTTCTGTCCTCTCTCTTTCTTTCTGTCCTGTATCTCTCTTTCTTTCTCTCTGTCTCTCTGTCTTTCTGTCTCTCTCTCTCTCTCTCTCTCTATATATATATATATATATATATATATATATATATATATATATATATATTTGAGTGGGTGGGTGTTTTTTGTGTAGAAATTTATAATTAAGACTAACATCATCCCAAATACAGCTACTTTCGTAGGTAATAATTATTTGGGGATCGACTCTGAACTCTTTATAAATTCATGCACTTAATGTGTTAAGATATATTGCTATAATATACGACAATAAATTTGACGTGTGCACAGATACTATATTTATTTAATTTTTAAACCTATTAACTGTATAGGTATAGACATAAATTATTAATTAATTAATTTGATGGGACATATTTTATAGAAAGTGCACAAGTAATTAGCCTTATAATAATCTAAGCCTCAGAATAATTTGAAATTAAGTTTATTTTATATTTTCTTCATGGTAGATTATATCTAATGTTATGTAATCTCATTTAGTTTGGAGGGTGAAGCATATATTTGTGCAGGTGTATTTCTGCACTGAATTTCATATGTGTAATCTATTAGAGATATGTAGATTAAAACACGTGAACGACATTGTTTATAATTTCTGTTAAAATACACAATTTATAAGTGTATATATATATATATGTATATATATATATATAGTAATTTATAAAATATATATGGTGATTAAGCTACACTGCATATTCAGAGTTTCATCCATTCTAGGACTCCTCAGGCTTATGCATAAGCCTGAGGAGTCCTAGAGTGAATGAAACGCCGAATATTCAGTGTAGCTTAATCACCATATATGGTTTATAAATTACTAACTAGCTCTACCTACGTATTGAACACTTTTGAAGTAAATACTTAAAGGTGACACATAAATGTATACTTTCGTATATTAATTTCATGTGAGTAAATTAAGTAGTTATATAATTAATAAAAACTGTAGAAATTGTTCAATACTGTTGTAGAGAAAAGATGACATAAAAATAAAACGTATATATATATATATATACATATATATGTATATATATATATATATATATATATATATATATATATGCGGATATAAAACGAGCTGAAAGGATAAAAAAAGCATTTAAAGAATGAAATGACTCTTTGAACTATCAGAACCATTAATAGATGTGCATATATATATATATATATATGTATGTATATATATATATATATATATATATATATATATATATATATATATATATATTCATGCTTCTGCTAGTTAAAAGAGCCATTCTTTTTTCAAATTCTGTTTATTGTTTTTACATACGTTTTATCCTCATATTATGATGATTGCAACGTCTTGTCAAACCAGTGCCACTCCCTCAGAAAGTCAATGAGCCCATGAAATGACTTTTTTTAGTCCTTTCTGTTAATTCACATGCTCAAGCAGGCATGACACTGAAGACGGCTATTAAGATCAATTATTACATGTTTCCAGTATTTCAAGCCTCCACGCGTCACAACTTTTCCATCGCCACAGGACCATTTTTATAGACAAATGCGTGAGGGGTATCTAGACACAGATGATGTTACAGAGTATTTGCTCTGTATGACAGCTAAGTCTCTCTCTCGGTTCAAAATATTTAGATCCAGCAACAAGCGGGAGCAAGATAGCCAGCAACAAGTTAAACTGCAGACAAGCTTAATGCGAATACTGATCTCCCGCTTTATGTTTTTTTTTTAATCAGAGATTTGCTTCTTCTAGAAAGGTTGCCTTCACCACGGCTTACGGGAGGCCTCTCCACCCGAACACACACATACATACACACAAACACACACGGTGCTAGTTGGCCATTGACCCCGTAAATGGTGCATTCGCCCTTTGGAAGGTCTTGTTTTTATCCTTCAGGGATACTAGCTACCATCCTCACCAAAAAAGTCTAGCGGGGGAACAAGTTTAGTCGCCGGCGATTCGACCATGAGGCAGGTAGTACTGAGTTACATGGTGCGAGTAGCATATGACATGATCCTCATATACATATATATACGTACACATATATATACACACATATATATGTATATACATTTATATATATACGTAAATATATGTATACATACACATACTTGTATATTCATGTATATATATATACATATATATATATATATATATATATATATATATATATATATATATATATATACGTTCCTAGAATACGCTTAAAAATATTATTTTAATTCACGCATATTTTGTATGCATTATTGTAAACTCAATCCTCTATTGTTTATTGTAACAAGGCATATTTTGCCCAGTGGACTAATTAATGCACCAATACAAATTTTAAAATAAACATTGTTATGTCGTTTATCTAAGTCTCTTTTATGTTTCTTACAATATCACGCCAGCTGATTCATGGGCTTAACGATTAATTCCCTGAAAACTAAATGAGAAAAATTATAATAAACTGGTGTAAATATTATAAGTGGAATATTATTAGATATTTACAATTCTCTATGGTGGAATATTATAAGGTATTTACAATTCTCTTACCATTTTCGTATGTTAACCATGTCAAAACGCGCTTTAATTTCTTTTTGACAGAATGAATGTTGCTATGTTTTTCAGATGATTTAAGGGCAAAATCGATTCACTAATTGATAGAATAATTAAGTGATGTGTTTGGAGCCACTAAGGAGATTCTGTCAATCATTGTAATTTCAACCTGAATAAAAGGAATACATCATATGGTCAACATCATGAACTTTTGAATATACAGTTTTGTCATTCATTCACAGCATATACAGTATACAGTGCCACGCAAAAGTATTGTATACATTACATTTTTCTTCATAACAGTAATTACAGTTAAAGATTTTACCTAAAATTTGGTAAGTATATTCCTATTACTATTCAAACTAATTTTGGGGGTAGTAATTACAACATTAATGTTTAGAAAGTTTATATTAAGTGGAAAATATAAATCAACTAACGCAAAAAAGGTATTGGATACATTGATTTAATATTTGGTTGCATAGCCTTTATTGCGTTCAACGGCTTTCAATCGCTTACTATAGTTACACACATATATTTTTGCAAATATATGCAGGTATTTTGCGCCATTCTTCTTTGCAGAACTGCTCTCCTTTTTTTTTTTTCACATTTTCACCCAAAACAAGGCACATTGCCATTTTGGTGTAGGGGGCTACTATCAGGGGCAGCGACTACTGGGGCACTATGTTGGGATTTGGGCAGCAAGATGTCGGTTCACGTTACACTTGAACTTCTGCATGGCAGTACAGTTCGGGAAGCAGGAACCTGGAATGGAATTCCAGAGTCTAGAGGTTCTGTGGAATAAACAACTGGAGTAGAAAGATCTTTTACATCTAGGGATCTCTACAGTGTGGGGTTGGGATTTAGCTGCCTGTAGGGTTTGTCGAATGTGTCTACATCGTGGGGGGCACAAGTGTCTGCAGATCGTCAGAGAACTCACCATTAAAATACTTGTAGAAAAGGCAGAAGGATGCAACGTTTCGTCGATGGGACAGCGGCTGAAGCTTAGAGTCCAGTTAAGGGCCTATAAGATTGGCGACTCTCTTTTGAACCTTGTCTAGGAGTTAGAGACTAGCAGTAGATGCACCACTCCAAATGTGACAACAATACTCCATACATGGGCGACTGGTGGCCTTATAGAGGTACAGGATACTTTCGGGTGTCAGTAGTTTTCTAGCACGCTCGAGAGAGCCTACCTTTTTCGCAGCGGCCCTGGCAATGTTTTCAATATAATTCTTCCAACTCATGTTTCCTGTGAATGTTAGGCCAAGCAGTTTGAAAGATGTACTCTAAGACAGGGAGTCACTGGCCATTGCTGGTGGTGGCAGAGAGGGTTTCTTGTAATTATTGAAGGAAATCAGTTCAGTATTGGCAGCATTGAATGTGATCATCAATTTATGTCCCCATTCCACTACAGATTGGAGGTCATCCTCTAGTGTTTTTGCCATTTCTTTAGTTATGTGTTCATTTGTTTTCCTGACATGACGGTTATAGAGTGTGGTGTCATCAGCATATATACCCATCTCAGACGCAGTTTTGTCGGGGAGGTCATTAATAAATATTAGGAACAATAGACGTCCAAGGATAGACCCCTGAGGCACTCCCGCATTTATATCACACTGTCTAGATGTACGGCCGTCGAGGACAAACTGGAGTGTTCTTATCTAAGAAGGATTTAATTATGTTAAGTATTCTACCAGTGATACCGTATGATCTAATTTTCCTGAATAGACCCTCATGCCATACCCTGCCAAAAGCCTTAGATATATATATAGAGTTACCGCTCTGCCCTCCCCCGCTTTGTCCAGTGAATGGTATATACGTTCAGAGATTACAGTGAGGATGTCTGCTGTGGTACGGGCTTGTCTAAGTCCATATTGTTGGTCAGTCAGAAGTTTCGCATCTGTAAGGTGCCGGAATAGAGCATGATTTATTATGGTCTCAAATATTTTGGCAAAAAGTGGGAGGAGGCTAATGGGGCGATAATTTGATGGTTCAGTTCTTTCGCCAGAATTCTTGAATACTGGTACCACAGAAGCAGTTTTCCAACAGCTCGGTCCTCTTGTGAACATTGATTATCAATATCTTTCACAAATTTACAATTGGGTTGAAGTCTGGAGATTGACTGGGCTAAATAAAATCCTCAATTCCGTTATTTCTAAGTAAGTCTCTGGTTAGTCTGGCAGTATGTTTGTTACCATTGTCCTGTTGAAAGACGAAAATGCTATTATGCCTCAACAAATCAGAAGATTTCTGGAACTTTTTCTCCAAAATCTGCCGGTACAAACGCCCAATCTATTCTATCATTGATGATTTCTTGTTCACTAGTACATTTGGAAGAAAAACACTCCCATACTGTAATCGAACCACCTACAAACTTTACTGTAGGAATAGTATCCTTTTTGTCATAGGCGGTGCTGTTTTAACGCCATATATGTGTTGTGTTTTTCCAAAGATTTTGATTTTCGTTTCCTCTGACCAGATTACCTTGTTCCAAAATCCTTAGGGTTGTTCCTTATATGTTTTAACATAATTCAAACGTGATCTGACATGTTTAAGCTTCAATAATTGAACTTTTCTTGGGGACTTCATACACAACTTGCACGATTTAGAACTCTACTGATTGTATCCTTGCTCACATTAATCCCATCTTCTCTTAGTTCGCTTTGAGTTCAACCACGAGTAGGACAAGTTTTTTTTTGTACCTTTCTGCCTACCAACGTTGATTTTCTTTCGTTTAATTTCCTTGGCTGACCACATCTCGGAAGATTTGCAACATCTTGACCAGGGTTTTTAAACTGTCTAATAAGGTTTTCAAACGTACTAAGTGTGGATTAAGTTCCCTTAATATTATTATATACCATTCCCTTCTTTGTGCTTATCAATGATTTTTTGACGAATGTCTATTGACAACTCTTTAGTTCTAGGCTTTTTATAAATTAACTGATTGACTCTGAAGGAATAATTTTGTGAAAGTATTTTAATATAAAGCTACCTGTTTTCTCAGTGATAACTCGTTTGCATTATTGCAATACTCTAAGCAAAAGTCATTTAAATTTATTTCCGAAAAATACTTTTGAAAAAGTGCATCCAATATTTTTGGGTTTGTTAATTCATATTTTTCCTTAAATATAACCTTTCTAAACTTTTGTTTTGAAATTACTTCTAAGACTATAATTTAGAATAGTAATAAGAATATACAGACCTAATTTAAGGTAAAATCTTTAACCCTACTTAAAGTTATAAAGAAAAATGTAATTCATCCAATACGTTTGCGTGGCACTGCATATATATATATATATATATATATATATATATATATATATATATATTTATATATATGTGTGTGTGTTTATATACATGTGTATAGAGTGTGCACATATATATATATATATGTATACAGATGTGGATATATATGTACATGTATATATGTATATATATTATATAAAAACGCTCGATATGTACATATATTAATACACACAAAAACCCATATATATATATATATATATATGTATATATATATAGTAAACGTATATCTTTTTTTTTTACTCATAAAAAGAGTGTTTAAGACGTTAGTTGAGCTTAATATGATGTTATTATATAAACCGCGGGTGTATTTACTTTGATCCTTACAAGTTGCTTCAATATACTAGAAAACAACATCTCCAGTGCATATCATTACACGATTTTAGCTAAAATAAATTAGAAGGACATATGTTTTAGTAAGATGTGGGTATTAAAAAAAAGTTAGAGCAATGGATAGAAAGGAGAAGGGAGAGAGAGATTGAAAAATGCGTGGGGGGAAGGAAGGAGTGCATTGATATAAATTTAATAAAAAATTTAAATGTAAAATGGCAAGAAGTGACTGTTTGTTGAAAGAGAAATAAAAATAAAAAATAAAATGTATTAAAATGAATACAAAAGAAGAAAGAAGAAAGAAAGAGAAAGGAAAAAAGGCAAAGTAGTATAAAAAGATAAATACCGAGGTGCATGTCGGTGAGGATCAGGCGACGGCGTGCATCTTTCACAAACTCAGAATTGGTGAAAAGTTTGCAATTCTTGGCGATGGTGGACGATAAAGCCAAGATTATTCCTGTAAAAAGATGTAGACAAATCAGTCGACTAAAATTAATATGAAATAGTTTATTACGTAAAAAATTGGGGAAACAATTATGAATGTTTCATTATAAAATTATAGATTTTAATTATGAAATATAGGTAAACACTTATAGATTTATTGGATAAAAATAGAGTTAAAGCCAAGTATATGAGGGGAAGGAATAAAGAAAGTTGGAGTTTTTATTAGGTTCTGAACATTTAGATTAATAATTACATGGTTTGGTGTATTCTTTTTTAATCTTGCAGCTTCTTTTTGTAAGGGATATGCGTGAACCACTTAATTGTATCCTAAGTATTCATCCCCTGATTTAAGCTATGCTTTTTTAATCTGTGAGTTTATTCTCTTTGGAATCGTTTTATACTAATTTTATCATTTTCGGGTGCTGTGGGTTTACGAGCCTTGTTTGTGCTTTAGAGTCGAAATCCGGTTAATAATACTAAAGCAAAACATTAGCTTCTTTTTATCTAATTTTCCCACTGTGTTGCTAATGCTTGAGTGATCAATGGTGCACTTACACTCTAATTAATGTCATTTATTAGATCACTGTTGGATTTGTTATTTGTGTTGTTAATATTTTATTTAATACGCTTTTGATATTCCTGTTTAGTGACTTTATAGAAAGTGTGTTTTGTTGAAATATAAGATTTGGTTCGTTCATGTGTTTTACGATATGTTTGGAAGGGTTTTATTCTGGTTTGAAGTGATATGTTCCTGGGTTGGTTCATTAAATGTTTTTCGAAATTGTACTGGATATTTTGTTATCCAGTCTGCTGAAACAGTTTGTGATGATTGAAGTATATAGACTCGAGGTTGAAATAATAATAAGACACACATCCACACACATCAATAACAAATCGATAGTATATTTTGAAAATATATTATAGATTAAATAAATAGAAAATACATACATTTAAAGGGACAGAATCGGTTGATATTTCAAAAAATCATTAAGTGTCTGTGTAAATGACGATTTAAT
This sequence comes from Euprymna scolopes, assembly GCF_053919585.1. Classification (NCBI taxonomy): domain Eukaryota; kingdom Metazoa; phylum Mollusca; class Cephalopoda; order Sepiida; family Sepiolidae; genus Euprymna; species Euprymna scolopes. The sequence goes on along the minus strand of NC_136484.1, from coordinate 161,883,817 downwards.
CGCAATCGACCAGAAAAGGCCCGTTTACGAGCGTCTGAGAACCTCAAATTATATAATGTATATATTAAATTTAAAAAAAAATCTAAAAACGAAAACTAGCGGTGAGTTGTTTATTTTTAAAATACATAAATAAATAGATTTCAAAATAAAACCGAAAACCAACGACTTTTGTTTTAATAAAACTCATGTAACTTGTACAAAAATAATATCTATACGAATTTACTAGAGCGGAAATGGTTTATTTAAGGTCTAACAAACTGTAAAAAAATATTTTATGTCGTTTAGTTAAGAATAGCGTTCCTATTTCAGTCAGCATCATTACGAAAACCGTATTACTTAATGAATTTTCTGAGTATTATAAATTTGATTATATTCAAAATTCAAGACATTGTGAAATAAATACGTAACTTTGTGTATGCAAACAGGGTTATATTTGTGGATTTTAAATTTCAAACGACGATAAACACATTGTCTTAAATATAATTTAAAAATATTGACATCAACAATCAAATAAGAATATAGTATTTTACAAAGTGTTTTATTTTAATTTTGTAAAATTGAAAGGTAGAAATAACGATATAAACTCATATAAGATTACAACGGCGAATAAAATGTTGTTACTTTTATGAAGACTCCAAATATAAAACTAAACAGATCTCTATAATATATTAATAATATATTGGACATGTTATTTTTTACTAGCAGCGCCCTTTAACCGGTGTTGCCCGATGGAAGCCGGTCCCTAAAACCTTAAAAAAAAAAAAAACGATTGTTGTTTGTCGCCGCTGCCGTCCCTTAACAACTGCAGACACTGAAGGCAGTGGCCGAAATAGTAAAAAAAATATGGTTCCCACTGGCGATTAGTGATTCTGTGGGTCGATAACATGTAGGTACTGTTTGAATTTATAGAAGCCAATTACGGAAAGTCGTAAGACAGTAGGAATTAATAAAATCACGAGTAATGGTCCATTAGAATAATAATGAAAAGTATAAACATAAGTTTTACAGTTTAGGAATTTTCTCTGTATTTGGATTGTTTAGAGTGATCGAAATGAACGGTAGCACTCCTAGCTCTTTAGTCTTGTTGTTCAAGTCTTCTTTTCGTCCGTCTCATCAATTGTAGTAAGTTATATTCCAGTTATATGTTGTCTTTTTTTCACGTTGAAAAAAAAACACGCTTGGAATAGATATTCCAAACGCTCAATGTTAAGAACGGTTTTCGGAATAGGCACCATACACCTCCCCATCTTAAGAAGGGCATTCAGAATATACACCCTTAACATCCTAATATAAATAACGGCATTCGGAATAGGCCATTCCATGTATTTAGGGAGATGGAATAATTATTCCCCAAAATTTAACCGTGATAATACTTGTGAGCATTATCACCGGTAAATGATAAAAAATAATAGAAAATCAGGGATGGCAATGTCGGTAAGATTGAAGTAGATTTCGTTCTCGCGCGTGTGTACTAACCTGGCAACCAGTGAATTAAAATGTATTATACACGTTTTTATATCTCTATGAGTAATTTTCTTCGCAAAATTCTTTATCAGCGTAGCGGAAAACTTATATAAGAAGCAATTCCTTAGACAATTGTAGCGGTAGGCCGAATGTAAACATTTATTCCCGACAAATAAAACAAACGTTTCTGCCACTTTCGAGAACATTTTAAATAAAAAGAACTTCATCGAATTAAAATACCTAATTATTGAAATTTACGTTAAAACTGCACGTTATATAATTGATAGAAAACATCCGTAAAACCTTAAGTTTTAAAGACGCAGGTAGGTTTGTCAATTGATGGATGAAAGCACAAATTAAAATCTCAAACAGTTTTACAAAATGTACCTGATAATAATAATAACCATAGTTATTTCCAAACATGTTTGATAAAAATTAAAAATCAACCGAGAAAAACGTTTACATATGTTTATATGTTT
>NC_136484.1:161671874-161879374 GCF_053919585.1 Euprymna scolopes | reverse complement strand
CTCTTACGCCTAATTACGTGTCTCAGACCAATCTAATCTAGAACAAGTTATTTGTTTATTCAAACCCCCCAAATAATGTTGACATATGTCATTTCTACTTTCACACTCCTTTGCGATTCACACGTCAATCATTTCTTTCCCAATTTAATTGTTTATTCTTCATATCATAATAACTGATCCAGCGACAATCCATCGCTGAAACTAATTAATAAGAATACAATAACAATACTACTACTAATAATAATGTTTTGATAATTGACCCCGCTTGCAACAGTTAACAGATACTAGGCTATGATCACAATATAAAGGGTCATAACATTACACTCCTTTTCCCGCCTATTTTCAAAAATGTACGGCATACATTTCTCCTATACGCCCTATTCTCACATTATTCTTCACACCTGCGTGCCAGGAAAATGGCAGATAATATCGCCGCTATGCATTTTCAATATATTTTCATCCTTTTTTCAATAAATATACGGCGCAGACATATGTTTTCTATGTCTCCCGTCTTAAATAATTTATTCCGCCGGACCCTTTTTCACGGCCCATAAGGCATCATTCAGGGATGTGGGTAAAGTAACCTCATGTTCGTTAACAGTTGTCACGTTAACAATCCCATGCCAATTCCAATATCAAGGCGCCTCCCGCCTTATCTCCAAAAATGTTGACGACATCTCATCTGACAGATTTCTGACTTCTTTTATACAGGCGTTATTCTTTAAACCTTTAATTCACAATTGGGGAACATTTTACTTCTAAAGTTCTTACGTATCAGCGACATATATTCTATCTTTTTTATTATTCTTTCTCCTACTTCAGATTCACTACATAGTGGTCAAGTCACCACTACACGTCTGCTCTTGTGTTGGAAGTTCTGTTACTCCCAGGATTGGGCATTTTCAATCAGCCGAAGCTCACAAACGGCCCTATCTGCAAGCTTAATCTATGTGCGTGCATTCTATCGCGCATCCTCGTTGCAGCTACAACAAGCCTTTTTAAACCCATAGGCCTGCAGTACTCCCATCTTTATTGTATGCGAAGAATATGATCTTTTAACCTGTCAGCTTAGTCAAGCTACATACAGACGGTTAAATAGCATTTTTCATGATCGAAAAACCTTTCAAACAAACCCTATTGCAGGGCCCTGTGAATCTCTTCCAAAAAAAAAAAAGAGTTAACCGCCTACGTAAATTAAATCCTGTCCCCTATTTAAAATTCTAATTTGACTACACCGACCATTTTATCTTAATCTAATCTTCTGATTTGTTTTTCTTTTTTTTACTTAATATTTTGCACACTCCTGGAAAACAACAATTGCACATTATATAATACAACATAAAATCATCAATACACATGTTTCTAACAATGAACATTAACTTCTAAGTAATTACATAAAACATCCTTCTTCACTCCGTAAAACATGTTCAAAAATGCCGTTAAAACTTGAAAAAACAATGTTCACGATTTACAGAAACTGCCCATTGCTTCTGACATGAAAAAGAGCATCAATTCTTTTTTTCTTTTTTCTTTCTTTTTTTTTGTTTTTGAACCAGTTCAAAACAACCGATAGCCATTTCCTCTAAAAACTTCTGCAACGGTGTAAATATTTCAATCATGATTAACACAATTCAAAACAATTTCATCTGTTCGTGCTCCCGTTATATTTTCTCTCTCTCATTGGTCCCTTGTTTTAAACAGAATAACGTGATTCGTTTTTTCCTTCAAATTTTTACATTGAAAGATTTTTCTTCTGTTAATATCGAGCTTATTTCTAATACGATTAACATTTTTTTTGAACTATTTTCTATATATAGAGTTTTACAACTGTGTGTCTGTATACCTTTCTTTTCTTAATTCGTGAAAAGTTTGTACGTGTGTATTGTTTTTTCTATTGTTCTTTCTTTATTTTCAGACATTTTATCGTATTTTATGCGTTTTTCTTGCCGTTTTTGTCTTGACACGAACTCTCCATTCCATTTTCAGGACCTGTCTTCACGTGTATTTTTCACACCAGGTTCGATATCGTACTGTCGATGCGAACTGGTCAACGGACACCAAAATTAAGATATATTGTATATTGGTTTATATTGGAGGGGATGATATATTAAAACGTGGCATGTGTTATCTAGTTGATGTCAGATATTGTTATTTTAAGAGACAGATAATAACCGTATCAATCGTATATATGTTGTTTACACAGAAGGAGATGATATTGACGTGTAAATTAAATCATGTTGTATCAGATTATCACACGGGATATTTTTACAGTTCATATATAAGAATTATAATATATGCTTCATACCTTTTTCTTGAATTATATTCTGTATCTTTAACATTACATAATAACGTTTCTATCACGATTGAAATTAACACAAATTTTCGAAGATACGCAGGTTTATAATTATGTTCGCTATCTTAGTTCTGACTACAAGATCATTGCTAGATCCTTCCACATGCATCGCTGTATCGCCACAAATAATACAAACGTGCCTGACGGGAGGAAAACAAAGTTTCCAAAACGGTTATTGTCTTTAGTGTAGTTTAATGAAAGGGTCACATAATTCCATCTCATATATTAGAAGTCGACTTGAAAAGTAACACCAAATTTTATCTGCGTGTGCTTACGAGTGCACTGATCCCATGATGAAATCAGGCGGTTGCTTACAGACTGATTATGACAGGACGCCGACGCACAAGTTCAAAGAGATGCTGGCTTGGCCTCAGAAGGAGTGTTACAAATTTGTAGACTTTCTCTGTCTCTGGCCCCTCTCCTTCCCCGATCTAAACTCGTTAGACTATTTTGTTCAGTTAACCATGGAGAAAATGACAAATATAACCTTTCACAAAATCAAAGTCAACCTAGTTTCCGCCATCCTTCAAGAATTCGACGAGGACACGCCAGTCCTTGTAGAAAAGGCGTGCTCCTAATTTCGGTCCTGTATACAGGCGGTCATTGAAGAAATAGCCGCTTACATGAAACATATATCAGCTCTACTACAAAATTAAGTAATCTGTATGATATTTTTCATTAAAATTTAGAAAATAAACCAGCAGGGTTGTTTTTTGGGGGGCATTTCATCGTCCAACACTATAGAAATACGCTAGATAGTTAAAAGAAAACATACACATCTGCTGCGAGTTTAACTAGAGTGAATGATCGAAATTGTAAAAGCAAAGCAGGTTGTATGTAACTATTTTTCTTCGTGCATTTTGTATCTATTTTTCTAATGTATAAGCAAAATTACTAATGTGAATTAGCAATTTAAACGTAGGAAAAACGAAAATATAAATACAGGAATGTTACAATGTTATCTATGAGAACATTCTGTTCAAGAAAAAATATCTGAAACTGATTTTGCGAATGATATTTTTCTGTGTTTAAAAAAAAATCCTAATCAAAATATAATTTTTGCTATATATATATATATATATATATATATATATATATATATATATATATATATATATATACATGCATATATACATACATTTGTGTGTTTATTAAATCAAATATAGCCACACATTTATAATATTAATATAACTAAATATACATATTATATACAAAGAGAGGCCTCACTAACACTACGCTTATATGTTTAAGTATACATATGTATATATGTGTGTGCTTGGGTGTGTGTAGAAACCATCCAAATTGTGAATATTACAGCTGCCCCTTTCCTGTTTGCTTCTGATATATTTCCAGAAATTTGAAACATGCATTAAAATAGAAAATCGAATAAAATTAATATAAATTACATATTTTTCGTAAAAAAATCGTTTCGTTCAAAATTAATTCGGTGGAATGTCTCTCTCAATAAGTAAATTTATTTGAAAATCCTAGCGTCGGATTATAAAGCTTACTTTAATAATGAATATATATTAGAAATAGAGAAAAACAGTGTCAGGTTACTAGGAATAGCTCGTGAAGTATTTGCCCTGATAACCTCATGATGTTAGCGGTATAATGATTAACAAAAAATGATGACGACACACACACACACACACACATATATATATATACATGCATATATATATATTTATATATATATATATACACAAATTATATCCTTATTTTAAATTGTAGTTCGAATGCATTTAAATAATTTATGCAGTGCGCTCTATAAATCAAAGGATCTACATGAGCTTATCTTGTTCTCTCTCCCTCTTTTTCCTCTATCCTTGTCTCTCTCTTTATGTTTCTATGCCTTTATGTATATATATATGGATATATGTATATATATGTGTATATATATATGTATATATATATATATATATATATATATATATATATATATATATAAGGTATAAAAATATATGTGGCAATTAAACTACACAGAATAGTCAGCGTATCATCCATGCTAGGATTCCTGAGGCTTATGCGAAGAGTTGTGCTTATATCGTGTTTTGACGCACTTTCCAGAGTACCTTCTTCCATGTATATTAACATGTTCTTCCTTTTGAGTAATTTTCAACAAAATCTAATGATCGGAATGTATTTCATGTCACGAAAAATGCTATTTTGGCCCATGTTGACACGTTTCACCCCCTGTGGAAGCAACTAGAAGTTTTCCGAGGTCAGATATCACGTTTTCAGATATATATCATGTGGTCTTGGGATTGGGTAGTTTTTCATCAAAACTAATGATCAGAAAAGGTTCTATGTCCCGAAAAGTGTCATTTTTTGCTATTTTGACACCTTTAGAAACCTTAGGGCATGACGCAAGATTTTTTCCAGTATCAAATATTTAGTTTACAGTCGTATATTTACATGGTCTTGCTTTTGGGTAATTTTAAGCTCGGAGATATTTATGGCCTGAAAGATTCGACTTTTTATCATTTTGACCCCTTTTGACACCTTGGGTGAAAAACTAAATTCTTTATAAAAAAAATCGAGAAGATTACATCTCTTTCCTTGCCTAGTCGTTACCTCATGCAAAATTACAGAAAAATGTAATTAGTAGTGACTAGCATTTCAGCCCGGCGTTGTTCGGGTGTTCTGATGTGTGTGTGTGTGTGTGTGTGTGTGTTGAGTAAAAAAAAAGTGGTAGTAGGAAGATGGCTCGAAACCGCTATCGAAGTAGGAAAAATACTGGGAAAACCTGACGTCTTTGCTGTAACGACAACCGCCAAACCGGAAGGGACGAACGTTTTAATTTAGGCTAGACAATCGAACGGAGAGGATGAATGTAAAAAATATCGGCGAAGAAAGCCCCATGTGAAAAGTGTCCAGTTTAAGGTTAAGATATTAGTGTGTTTAGCGAATTTTTCGATATTTGTCGTCTGAAAGCTCGGACTTCAAAACGATACTTATCTTGTAAATATCGGTCGCCTCTGTAGAAAGTTTAAGGCAGACATGCAAACATACATACGCACATTTATATATTGGTAGCTCAAATTCTCGACCAAACTGATGAAAAAGCTTGCCCTATATCTTTATGAAAAATTTCAAATGTTTAGACCAAAAATTTTCTGAGTAATTTGGTAGATACCGCAGAGTTTAATGTTTTTTTTTTTTAATTTGACTCCTATTATGACTCCTAAACATTTATTGTTTTGGGCTCAAATCATGTTATTAAATTCGACCCATGTCCAAGAAACCTATATTTAAAATGTCAAGTGTTTAGACCTAAAATATTCGGAGGAGTTTGTTAGACTTCTCAACGGTCGAATCGTTGAACTTTGACAGCTTAGCAGTCCCATTTTTGTCCGAAACCTGACTACAAAGATTTTTCTAAATCTCAGTAAAATGTATGTCAAATTTTAAGTTGGTAGAATTAAAATTGACAGAGTTATTTCGTAGGAAATATACACAGGCAGACACACTGACAGACACACATACACACACACACACGTTCACTTTTATAAATATACTAGCATGGGTGCTCGGCGTTGGCTGGATGTTTGGAGGGGAGCCAAAAACTACGGATATTTTTTTTTTAAATTTGACCCCTATTATGCCACCTTAAGATTTATTGATTTCGGATCAAATCAAATTTTTAAGTTAGATCCATGCCCAATAAAGTTATATCTAAAATTTCAAGTGTGTAGACCCAAAATTGTCGGAGAATTTTGGTAGAGTTCCCAAATGTCAAATCGTTGAACTTCGACCCCTTAACAGCGAAATTTCTAGCCGAAACCGATCACATATATTTTCTTAATGTCAGTACCCTGTATATCAAATTTCGAGTATGTAGACCAAAAATTGACAGAGTTATTGCGTAGAAAAATGTACACATACACACAGAGACACAGTCATACAGACACGTTCACTTTTATAGATATACTAGCATGGGTGCCACGCGTTACCCTGGTGTTTTGAGATGTATGCTGAGTAAAAAAAAAGGTCATTTTTTAAAATTTTACCCCTATTATCACCCCTTGCAATTTATTGTTTGGCCTCAAACTAAGTTATTAAGTTAGATCCCTATCCAAGGAAACTATATCTAAAATTTCAAGTGTTTGGACCCAAAATTGTCGGGAGAGTTTCGCAGAGTTCTCAAAACTAAATCGTTAAACTTCGACCCCTTAACAGCCAAATTTCTGGCCGAAAACTGATCGCATAGATGTTCCCAAATCTCAATGTCTTGTAGATCAAATTTCCAGTTTGTAAACTGAAAATTGAGAGAGTTATTGCGTAGGGAAATGTATACACGCAGACAGACACACATACACACAGATACACAGACACGTTCACTTTTATAGATATACTAGCATGGTTGCCCGGGGTTGCCCGGGTATGTGGAGTTGTATTTTGAGCAAAAACACAAAAAAAGGCCAATTGCTTTTAACTTTGCCCCCTATTAGTACTCCTTAAAATTCATTGTTTTGGCTCAAATTAAGTTATGTTAGAGCCATGCCCAATAAACCTATATCTAAAATTTTAAATTCTAAATGTTTAACGCAAAATTGTCGGAGAAATTTTGTAGAGTTCTAACAGATTGAATCCTTGATCTTTTACCCCTTAATCGCAAAATTTCTGTCCGAAAACCAATTACATGAATTTTCCCATATCTCAGTACCCTTATATAAAATTTCGAGTCAGTTGACTTTAAATTGACAATGTTATTGCGTAAGGAAATATACACAGACAGACACACACACAGACACACATACAGACAGATACACAAACTCGTTCACTCTTATAGACATATAAACTAGCATTTCAGCCCGGCTTTGGCCGGGTGTTTGGAGGTCTATATTGAACAAAAAACAAAAAGCAAAAATGGAAGTAGGAAGGCAGGCTCGAACCAGTACTGCAGAAGAGGAAAAGAACGACCCCCTCCTGTTGAAAAGTGCCAGTTTAAGTGAAGCTATTAATGTTTTTAGCCAATTTTTTTTTTTTATTTATCGTCTGAAAGGTCGAACATCAAAATTATACTGATGTTGGTAAAATCCGCCGCTTCTATCGAAGGTTTTATGCAGACATACACACATACATACATACATACATACATTTATATATTAGTAACAAAAAATGTGCGAACCAAACCGATTATTAAGTTTGCACTATCTCTGAATACCCTTTATGTAAATTTCCAACTGTTTAGACCAGAAATTGTCTGAGTAATTTGGTAGAGACCGCAGAGGTCACATTTTACCACTAGTATACCCCATTAACATTTATTTCTTGGGGTTAAATCAAATTATTTAGTTAGTTCCACGTTCAAGGAACCAACATCTTACATTTCAAGCTTTTAGACCCAAAATTGGCGTATGGGTCTGGTAGAGTTCTCAAAGTGCAACTTGTTGAACTTTAACCCCTGACCAGCAAAATTTCTGGCTGAAAACAGAGCACATCGATTTTCCCAAATTTCAGTACCCTATATATCAAATTTCAAGTCTGTAGACAAAAAAAAAATGACAGAGTTATTGCGTAGGGAAATGCGCACACACAGACAGACACACAGACACACAGATAAACAGACACGTTCCCTTTTATAGATATAATAGCATGGGTTTCCGGCATTGTGCGGGTGTTTGGATGTGTCTGGTGAGCAAAAAAAAAAAAGCAAAAAAATGTGGTAGTAGGAAGGCATGCTTGAACCTGTACCACGAAGGAGGAAAAGAACGAGGGGAAACCTGACGTCACGGCTATAACGACCACCGCAAACACAGAAGTGACATTTTTATAATTAAGGCTAGACAATCGAAAGGAGAGGATGACTTTCAAAAATATTGGCGAAAAAAACGACCCGGTATAGAAAATTGGCCAGTTTAAGGTGAATATATTAATGATTTTAGCCAATTGTTCGATATTTGTTGTCTGAAAGGTAGAACTTCAAAACAATACTGACGCTGAGAAAACCATCGCATCTGTAAAATTTTTAGGCAGACATGCAAACATACATACATACATACTTTATATATTGGTATCTAAAAATTTTCGACACAAATAAATCAATAAGCTTGCCATATCTCTGAAAACTCTTCATGTAAAATTTCAAATATTTAGACCAGAAATTTGGAAGAGACCGCAGAGATAATGTTTTTTTTTATTTAAGTTGACTCCTATTATGACCCCTTCAAAGTTGTGGTTTGGTCCCAAATCAAGTTATTAATGAGTTCAATGTCCAAGGCACCTATATATAAAATTTCAAGTGTTCAGACCCAAAATTGTTGGAGGAGTTTCGTAGGGTGCTTTAATCGTTTAACTTTGTCCCCTTACAAGCCAAATTTCTGGCTGAAAACGCATCACATATATGTTCTCAAATCTCTGTTCCATGTATATAAAATTTTTAGTCTACAGACTAAAGATTGACCAAGTTATTGCATAGGAAAATGTACACACACAGACAGACATAGACAAAGGCACGTTCATTTTCATATATATATACTAGCATGGGTGCTTAGCGTTGTCCGGGTATTAAGAGGTGTATGTTGAGAAAAAAAACTGCTGTCATTTGTTTTTAAATTTGACCCAGATTATTATCCTTAAAAATATTTTTTTGAGCTTCAATCCCGTGATTAAGTTAGATCCATATGCTAGGAACCTATATCTAAAATTTCACGTGTTTAGACGAAAATTGTCGGAGGAGTTGTGTAGAGTGTGCAAAGGTCCAATCGTTAAACTTTGACGCCTTAATCGCCAAATATCTGGCCGAAAACCGATCACATCGATTTTCACAACTGTCAGTCCCCTGTATATCAAATTTCGAGTTTGTAGACAAACAATTGACAGAGTTATTGCGAATAACAATGCACGCAGACAAACAGGCAGACAGACAGGCAGACGCACACAGACACACGGTCACGCAGACACGTTCACTTTTATAGATATATAGATAGATTGATAGACTAATACATTAAACAAAAATATATACGTATGCATAAATATATATATGGAAACAATTTTTTGTTTACTGTAAAGATTTTACACAAATGTTATGCCAGTATCAATCATGTAGAATATCTGTATGAATCTTATTACACGTAGTAGTTCACTCTAGATGATCATCCCATAGAATATGCAAATTAGCTAGATGTTTTGCTAATGAATACAATTCCACAAGCCATATATAAGAACATTTTCTTTTCTTTTAAGATAAATAGGAAAGAGGGGTTTTAATATCAATATCAATGCACACAAAGGAAAACGAATCTATAGGAGTATAGATAGCTTGAGAATTGTTGGAAGGAAGCGAAGAGTGTGAATTCTAAGGTCCAAATCTTACTAAGTCAGTTGACAAATTATAATAAACATTGTCTATGTACCGGGGCTCTAATACATATGTACTCTAATTTTTTAATAAATATCGGTAAAGTATTAAAAGAAGAGAATAGCACACATCTGAAAATCTCTCTCTCTCTCTCTCTCTCTCTCTATATATATATATATATATATATATATATATACATATATATACATATATATATATATATATATATATATATATATATATATATATATAACACGAGTGGTAACATTTGGAAATAATATTGTATTATAGTTTACAGCGACTAATATTCGATAATGTGTTTTATTGGGAGTTTAGTACAACATAATACGTACTAGTAGACTATTTGTTTCAATAATGTCAATTTTTCTTAGCATTATCGAAAATAGTTTAAGACTATGAACTAGATAGATTAATAAAAAAAAATGTTTGTCCTATTTTATATTTTATTACATTTGAAACCAGGAAAAAATCGTTGATTCAATACACCGATGATTAGAATTGACGACAATAAATTAGAGGGTTTTAGGTTCAATCTCTTGCTCGGCATGCGTGCTTGTCTATGTGCTGTAAAACTCTATGATGCAGGGAAGCAAACTAATTGTGGAAAACTATTTATAAGCCGACCTTTCTCGTGTATAGAACTTTCGTAATTTAGCGTGACTGCTTATTTCGCAGCGCTATGCAAAGCTATTGTTTGTAAATAAACACACTGAACACTGTAAATGTAGCGACTAAATGTGTATATAAATTAGCATTCGAAGATATCATTTGCGAGCGCAGATCCCATGTAAGAATATGATGGAAGAACTACCGACGTTTCACAAGATGTATTTTATGTTGACTCTGGGTTCGTAATGCGGGGCTATCATAGCCGCTCTGACCAGTGATAGTTAAACAGTGTATCTTTTGATTAACTATATATATATATATATATATATATATATATATATATATATATATATATATATATATATATATATATATATATATATATATATAGTCCTGGTCAAAATCATGACACCACTTAAGAAAGTAAGCCTTTACGCATAATATCGAATTCTTAATCAAACAAATGGTTGAAACCATTGCACAAAAGGAAAATATGATGGAAAAATGAAATCTGCCTCATTCAAAACCTTAACCCTGATCTAATAATTATTTTTTAAAAAACAAACATGTTCAGCTGGTCAAAATGATGAGACCACCTTAATAAAATCGGCTAGTTTTGAAAAGATGAATACGAAAAGCTGTCTATGTTACTTAAAGCAACTTGTTAGTGGATAAAAATACATCTTACTAAATTATAAATGGCAAAAGTGAAACCACTATCAGAGTTTGAGAGAGGAAGGATCCTTCAGCTTTATAGGGGTGGACTCTCCCATAGATCCATTGCAAACGAAGTGAATCGTAGGAAAACGGTTATGACAATATTTTTTAAGAAATCCAGATCAATCTGGGAACAAAAAGAGTTCAGGCCGACCAAAAAATAATACCCCCATCACTGGATCGCCGTATCAGAAGTTTAAAAAAACTCTAGTATGAGCTCAAGTCCATTGCAAAGCCAAACAGCAGCAGAATGTTGTCCTAAAACCATCAGAACGCATCTGAAAATGAAGGGGTTCAATCATTTAAAGTGACTGCAGAAACAACGTCTTCTTGAACAGCACAAAACTAACCGATTTTACTATGCCGCCAGATAACAGACGTGGGATAAAGAGAAGTGGGAAAATGTAATTTTTTCCGATGAAAAAAAGTTTAACCTAGATGGTCCAGATGGAGTTCAACACTATTGGCGTGATGAAAATTTGCCCAAAGAGACTTTCAACTCGGCATAGTAGAGGAGGGTCTTTAATGGGGTACTTTCTCATCAGCTGGGAGCCTAAAGTTGCAAGTAGTAAAGGCCGGCAACCATCATTGAAGTACATTTCAATGCTTGAAAATGCTTTTATCAGGACTGAAGGCCCACGCCTTGTGGAAGAAATTGGATTTTCCAGCAAGACAACGCTGCGATACACACTTCTCGACAAGCACGAGAATACTTTTCTTGAAATAATATAGAATTGTTAGATCATCCAGCATGTTCTCCGGACCTCAATCCCATAGAAAATCTTGTGGGATGGATGGAAAAAGAAGTGTTCAAGGATGGACACCAGTATGATTCGATCATGGAATTTCTGATTTCATTTTCTGTGCATGGGATAAAATTCCTTCGCAACCGATAAAAACTAAGTCGCAAGCATGCCGAAGATAATTTTTGAAGTAATTCGTAATAATGGAGGCTATACTAAATACTGAGACCCTTTTTAGTAATTTATAATTGCCTCTTGTTAGATAAATTATCAGTGGTCTTATCATTTTGACCAGGCGAAAAAGTTTGTTTTTTAAAAAAATAATTATTAGATCAGCGTTAAGGTTTGGAATTGAGCAGATTTCATTTTTTATCATATTTTCCTTTTTGGCAATGGTTTCAACCATTTGTTAGATTAAAAATTCGATAATATGCGTAAGCGCTTACTTTCTTACATGGTCTTATAATTTTGACCAGGATTATATATATATATATATATATATATATATATATATATATATATATATATATATATATATATATATATATATATATATATATACTCGCATGGGTGCCAGGCGTTGCCCGGTATTTGGAGATGCATGTTGAGCAAAAAAAGCGGTCAATGTTTTTTACTTGACCCTTATTATAACCCCTTAAAATTTATTGTTTTGTGCTTAAATTCAGTTATTAAGTTAGACAGATGCCCAATGAAGCTATATCTAAAATTTCAAGTGTTTAGACCCAAAATTTTCTGAGGAGTTTGGTAGAGTTGTTAAAGGGCAAATCGTTGAACTTTGACCCCTTATCTGCCAAATTTCTAGCCGAAATAAGTTCACATCGATTTTCCCAAATCTCACTACCCTGTATACCAAATTTACAGTCTGTAGATTAAAATTGACAGAGTTATTGCGTAGGGATATCTACACACAAAGACACACAGATACACAGACATACACTTTCACTTATATATATATATATATATATATATATATATATATATATGGTGTGTGTTGGGGTGAGTATTTCTTTTAAAGCAAAGCTTCTCTCGCATTCTCTCTCTCACTCTTTATATGTATACAACTTCTGAGGAGATTGTTATTGTAGCCTTTTTTGAGATTGATATGTGTTCTTGTATTATAGATTTGGATCATTTTAGAACCAGACTTGGTGTCATTTTAAAAATTTTACTAAAGGCTTTTCAAAGATTTCTGTTTTGGTAATTATATACTTGTGTTTCCATTTGGATAATGATGTATCCATGATCTAACGTAAATTTTTCCAACTGTGTATTGCATTTATTTTGTTTTAAAACATTTCTGAGATTTATTTCGCGAGAGCATTTGGAGTAAATAACACTCTGATATAACTAGGATCCATTTTTCTCTCTATAGATATATTTTTTTTTGAATTCAATATTTTAAATTCGATTGAAAGTAAGTTCTTGTGGGCATTTTAATTTGGGTTTCAAATAATATATTTTCCCATTATTATAAATTTTCTTTATATATTGTTCGTAAGAACGTTATTCCCTCTACTCGTTTAAATTACAATCGTTTTAAAACAATTACCTATTATATTCAGTACGTTGAATACAAAATGGAATTAAGCAAATCAGTACAATTTTCTATTTTCAATTCAAGTTTGGCCGAAAAAAGGCTTAATTAGCTCGCGATACTAACGGAACATTTACCAAGGAAACAATAATGAACGCACATCACAATGACGGTTTAAGATTACCAGCGTATTGTTCGCCAATCGGATGTCGACAACGATGAATTAAAGGCTTTAGTTGAAGTCAATCCAAGCACAGATGTTTGAGAAGATGTTTTCGTACTTGGACGTGACGTATACGGCGATTTCATACCACTTGAGGGAGAGGGTGAAAATTTAAAAAAAACACTTGATAAATAGATGCTTCACTAACTGCCCGACACCCAATGATACGTTGTTTCACGAGCAGGTTGTGATTTGCGATGAAGCATACATTTTTACGGCAACTTGACGACGGTCATCTCAGTAGTTAGACACCGACAACGCGTCACAACATATCACGAAGAAAGAGTTGTATCAGAAGATGGTGATGCTGACTGTTTGTTCGCCGCAACCGGTGTTATCCATTACAGCTTTGTGAATGAAGACGAAATATTTACGGCGGGGAGTACTAGTAAAAATAGATGAAATGAATCACACACTTTAGCAGCAACACCCAGTGTAAGTCAACAGAAAATATCCAATTCTCCTCCACGATAAGACACGACCGACTTTGCTTAATCGAAGCTATAGAAGGTGTAAGAATTAGACTAGGGGAGTCTGCTTCTTCGGCCATACTCTCCAGACCCCTCACGTACCGACTGCCATTTCTTCAAATATCTCCAGAACTTTCTATGTAAGAAATGCTTCAAAACGTTAAGCGCTTTATCGCTACTAGGACGAATTTTTTGTTTACGTTACTAGAATAAATACAGATGTTTTTAAAAAATCCATCATTCATTGAACATTTCAATAGTCACGTCGCTGCCTGATTATATCGTTTGTTTGATTGAAACAAATAGCTGTTTGTAGCAGCGGGATGTAAACATGTATATATAACAATAAACAACTATATATATATATATATATATATATATATATATTCATCCATGTACAGTACTGTTTCGCTGTTTAATAGGAAAAGCTTTCTTTGCAAACTGATATAACAGATGTTCAGCTTAAATTTAACTTTAGTGTTGATCTAAATTATTGTAAATAAGTGCATTTTAGTTATTATTTAAAATAATGATATTTTTATTATAAAATTAGATAATTCATTTTCCACAGACAAAATTTAATTTTAGGTCGAATATTATATATATAGTGTTTATTTGTCGCGGCTGGAATTTCAAAAATAAACCAAAAAGTTGGAGTTTAGAACATTTTACATTATTAGGATAAATAAACAATATGCATTTTATTTTACGTATGTTTGAAGCCGAAGCAATACATTTTTGCAAGACAGAACATATAAATTTAGGCAATAAACAATGCACGTTATATAAAGCGATGATAATTGTTAAAAATTAAACGAACAAGCATGCATATTTTAAAAATAAAAAAACGAGCAACAATATTCTGAAAACAAATTAACGATATTCTTAAATTCAAACCAATAATACATCATGCTCAAAACAAAAGCGTACGATAAATAACTTTAAATGATAAACCAACTATAAGTTAACAAAAATTAAAAACATAAAATCTAAGCAAATAGTATTAATATGATCAAAGTTATTTTAGTTATATTTAGTAATATTCTAGATATTAAATATAAAACTATTATATATATGCATACCCTGTAGAATAACAATTTTATACTCTTCATTTCGTTTGTTACTTTCCTATCTAAATATAATTTCCGCACGTATATTTGAATTTTACATCCTTCTTTTCGTTTGTCTTTTTTCTATATAAATATAGAGAACTCTCTTTCTGGACACCTTGTAATTTCTACTCAATCTCCGCAAATATTTATCTCTCTTCGTCCGGTTTCACCAGAAGACGTAATCTAATATCGGGCGTGTTTTTGTACCTGTGACAAAATTGAATAGACTAAAGTCAATTACGCCAGCAAGTTACGTGACTTTAATTCGTCTAGTCCGTTACTTCTCAATTTCTTTTTTGTTCTGACTAAGTAATATTTTTCTGAAAAATAATTTCTTCTCACAGCTTTTCTATATTGGAATAATATTTCCCATACCCCTATAATTTTTCCTTTTATCTTGTTTTTATTTTTTTCCTTTCCGATATATATCTTGTTCATGATGTTTATATAAAGTAAGAATGCGTATTTGTTTTCGATATTCATGTTGTTGAGTAAACAATTATATAACTACATACATACCAAATGTATTTAGTATTATTAATTAAAACGTAAATTGGAAACGAGATAAAACAATAAAATGTCTATTAAAATGGAAATATGACAATTACGAAAAGAAGGGAATGATTAGACAGATACTACATCACACACTAAACACCTTTTTTGCTAGGTGATAGACGATGACCTCAGTAAAAAGTTATCCTATTTTCGTTATTAGCAATCCGACAAGATGTTTTCTCGCCACAGAATAACTTTACTTTTTATTCATTTAAATGTGGTTTCCCACTATATCGGGAGGAATTCACAAATACTGAATTCTCGCGTCAACCAATGTATTCTATCTAAGTGTTGACATGCAAATTATTGATGTAATACATATGTTTCGACTATTTGTGAATACCTCAGAAATTATTGTGAATAGTCTTCAATGTAAAGTGTTGACTTGTCATTTATGCTGAGCAAGCCCCACCCAATTCTATTTATTTTTAAATTAAAAAACATATCTTCATTATTTTTTTAACATTTTGTTTGCAGGCAAAAGAACATTTTAGCGATTAATGTCGATTCTATCTGAGTCTTCTAAATTTTGATTTCGTTCACGCCTTGCCATATAATTATGTTGAATTCTTTTTTTTTAAACATAATTTCTAGAAGAACATCGTTTCATGCAAGTGTTACATCTGAGAATGTTTAGTTGTGGCTAATTTTTCCAGGAATATTTTAACAATAAGTTGTTTCCTGCTTAAAACCTTGGTCAAATATTATGAAGTAAAAGTATATGAAGAAGCTTAAAAAAGGTCCTTGACAATAAGTAAATAAATGGCTATTTTTCATATCAGTGGCTCAATTATTTATTCCAATTTATAGAACCGTGTTCCAAGAATTATCTAATTTCACTATAATTATTAAAGCAATACATATTAGAATTATTTACCAATCCAAGAGGGAAGTTTCCACCAGGGACAGTTAAAATGAATATAAACTAATAGTTTCAACACATGGAATACGATAGATTTGATATATTTTTAACCATCGTCGACGGAGGAGTTTTCTGAATCTGAACTTTAATAATCATTTATGAAGGGAAACAGACATAACTTCCCAGATGTTCCCTCACAGGGCGTTGATCAACGAGTTTATCAACATCTTAATATTCACAAACTATATATACTTTTGAAGGAAGGCATCAACACATTATACTGCAAGTTTTACAGTAGAAATTGTGACCGGATTTTATTGTAAGGGGAATTATGAATCAATTTAACTCTATATGTCAGATTCTTATCTAATAGTGTTTGATCATCCCAATTTGTTTATTATATTGCCAATTATAACAACATTCTAAACTACCCGTGACCCGTTGGGTCCATATATTATATTAGCTATGGAATTGATGTATGAGCATGACACTTGTAACATAAAGAAAATATTTGTTGTGACACAATAGAAACATTTCTTTGAAAGTATATTAAAATGTAAAAAAGAATATAGATAGATGTTTCTGAGTCGTTCTGTTTATAATTGTTTATTTTTGAAAAAAAATCTTACAGCCATTGAATGCGATGTGTTTTGTCATACTTATAGGTAAATGTCCACTGAATGGACACCATAATACATAACATTAAATTCAAATTCTAATATATCTTTTAATATACACGCGAGAAAAAAACAATCGGGACGCTAAAAACGTACACAGTAGCACAATACGTTTTATTGTCGCGTTAATTATTTATTTGTAATGCAATTAAAACACATATATTCGTGATAATTTGTTGATGTTGGTAGTGCAGAAGAAAATGTATTAATGTTTTTTTCTAAGAAAGGTTTATGAAAATTTGGAGAATAAATTTTTAAAAATGGCGGTTGGTAATTCACCGTTGTAAAATGGTCTTATGTTTGTCAACGAGTAAATGTATATTTATTTGTAATAAAATAGTGTTCAAATAACTTAAACGACATCCGGAAATAAATGATGTAAAAATGGAGAAAGTATTAACAAGTGTTTATTTGGATGATTAAAACGCGAAAAAAATTGGAACGCTGAAAACGTAAAAAGTAAAACAATAAGTTTTATTGTCTTGTTGATTATTTATTTGTAACGCAAATAAAAAAAAAGAAAACATATTTTCGAGGTTAGTAATTTATGTTAATATTGTAGAAAGAAAATTTATGAATGTTTTAAGAAAGGTGTATTACAAAATGGAGAAAAAATCTAAAAAAGGAAACCGTTGGGGAAATTGTCGTTGTAATAGTTCTTATGGTGCTCAACGGGTCACAGTTGATGTATTTGTAAGAAAAATGAACAGAATAGTTGTAATACTGAATAGTTGCAAGAAAACCCAAGATTTCCCATATCAAATGATAATTTATAAATAATAACGTTAATATTTCAGTGCGTGATTCAAATTCTTCAAGAATAGCAATTTGTGTTTATTCTTGACGTTGTTATGTGGTTATGTTTATGTACGCAGGCACAAACAAATGTCGTAAACCGGATGTGTGTAAAAACACCCGTTACAATGTTATCTGGGATGTATAAATATATGGATTAAGGTATTCAAATATAGCTAAATTCAGAACATTAATTTTTTTTGTGCTAAAGCATATACTGAAGATTGGGGGAGGGGTGAGACTGCAAATACAGGAAACAGATCTTCAATTTATATCATATTTATAAAATAATAGGGTATTACCTGATTTTAAATCCCAAAATATTTGATTTTACCACAAATATGCAAGTTAATCTTGAAAAAGTGAGGAGTCTTCAGTATATTTTGTCTACAAATTTTCATACCAAATGCGAAAACATTAGAAGTATTTGATTTAACATTTTCTATTAGTACTTAATATGTGCATAAGCAACTTTCGATATGTGCAATTTTTATAATTTTAGAACAGTGAAAACTCCAACTAACATATATATATATATATATATATATATATATATATATGAAGCTGAATATATATATATATCATATATATCATATATATATATATATATATATATATATGAAGCTAAATATATATATATCATATATATATATATATCATATATATATACGGTGATATATATATATATATATATAACGTCCCCCCTTTTTAAAATTTATCATTCAATAAGGTGAAAAGCTATAGCAAACATATATATGAGTATTTTAACCATAGTTCCTGATTTCAAAAGGCGAAAAATTAAAAGATACATCTGCCTTACTTTTAATGCTAGGTTTATTTATGGTGTCTTTTAAATTTAATAATAACCCTTCAAAATTTGCTGACGAGGAGACCTTGCTTATTAAAAAACTATATGTAATAATTATTGTCCGTAAACTGATGTCTACCACAATAAAAAAAATTAAAAACTAGCAAGCACTCTCCCAAACCCCTCACATCCGATGCCGGTATATATTCCATCCCATGTAACAACTGCCATAAAGCGTACATAGGTGAAACAGTGAAAATTGAAATTAAGACTTTACGAACACAGAAGAGCTATAAAGAATGGTAACGCCCTAAATGCACTCTTTTGCCACTGTGCAGAATACGATCACTCATTTAATTTAGATCAAGCGAAAATTATTTAATACGTGATAGATAGAGCTAAAAGAAGACTTTTAGAACCAGCACTAATATTAAATACTAATACTGTTACTCAAAGAAAAGTCTTCTACCATTTAACCCCTAGCATAAGGAAAATAATAATCAACGAACAACATTTAAAAACAGGTCCTGGCTAACCGTTTTTCCTTAAATATTTCAACAAAATGAATAAGTTTACAGGAGAAAAAATGTACATATTTATTTTAACGCATTTTTAAAAGTGTATGTATAGACATCGAACAACCCAACCTTCCTATACGCGCACATATGTTTGTCCTTCCCGACATGGTTAGCATTCAAAAACTGTTCTCTTTTTCGTACGATCTATGCCATTTTCTTTTCTTGCATTTTTACTTCAATATCCTGAAGATGTCCTCTGAAAAAGGGCGAAACGTTGATGTTTTTAATAATTTCATTCGGTTTTTCTATTTTTCTCAAAACATATGTATATATATATATATATATATATATATATAATTATATATATGTATATACATATAATTATATATATGTATATATATAATTATATATATATATGTATATATAATTATATATATATAATTATATATATGTATATATAATTATATATATGTATATATATATAATTATATATATGTATATATAATATATATATATGTATATATATAATTATATATATGCATATATAATTATATATATGTATATATATAATTATATATATGTATATATATATATAATTATATATATATATTTGTATATATATGTAAAAATACACTTTTATATATGTATAAATATTATTATGTATACATGTATATATATTTATAATTATACATATGTATATATATAATTATATATATATATATGTATATATATAATTATATATACGTATATGTACATATATTATTAGATATTTGTATATGTATATATATATAACTACATATATGTATATGTAAATATGTAATTATATATATATACGTATATATATATATACTTATATACATATGTGTGTATATATAATTATATATATATGTATATATTATTATATATATCTAATTATATATATATATATATATATATATATATATATATATATATATATATATATATATACTTTGTTACGTAATGGGCATAGATATGTCTATGCATAGATCCCGGGTAGATATGGATATTTTTTATATTACGGTGATTGGTGTTAATACCGGGCATATTTTCATAAAGCTTTGGGGACGGACATCCGGCACATGTGTTAAAAACCTGTTCTCCAAGTATTCAGGCTGATATCCGGTTCACATAGTCCAGGTGGACTCAACACAACAGCACTGGATTTTGTTGGGAACATAGCGCATGAGATGAATGAACATGAATAGAGAGAAGTGAGAGACTTAGAAATATACATGTACGAGAATACACAAAGTGTAATGGAAGGAGCGGAAGAAATGCGACTATTCACCTGATATATATATATATATATATATATATATATATATATATATATATATAATTTATAATATGTTTTAAGTTACTACAAAGTGTTGTAATCGAAACACCGTATATGATTTATATTATATTTACAGTATTATTATTATCATTATTATTATTATTATTAGTAGTAGTAGTAGTAGAAGAGGAAGAAGAAGTACCCAACAATCATGTGCTTTCATACCTACGTACAATATTGGTTAAGTCTTACCAAAGAATTCATTGTAGAGAGTAGTCAAACTTTATTCATATGTGCATTATTTTATATTAAGAAAAATCCCCTTTAATATTGCGAAAATATCGTGGCAAGAGTTCAGTTAATTGTATATGAAGAATTTAAGAAGTTATAGGAGATCCTACCTTCGTCTAAATTCAATATTATTATGAAAAACATTTTAGTGTTTATTACATTTTCACCCCAAACAAGGCACGTTGCAAATTTGGCACTTTGATGTAGGGGGCTACTATCAGGGATCTAAGTTGCAGGACTACTATGTAGGGAGTGTAGCAGCAATATGGCTGTTCACATTATACTTGAACTTCTGCATGTCAGTACAGTTCGGATTGCAGAATCCAGGAAGGAAGTTCCAAAGTATTTTTTTTTATCTATTTTGTATCGTTTTTTTTTATAAACTCTGTTTTAGATTTATTATTAAATAATTTTTGTACTATGACTGTTAATTCATTGTTTTAATCAAATCACGATAGTTATACTTTCTGATAAAGTCTTTCTCCTAATCTACATCAACTTTAAACACACTGGTTAACTAAATTTGGTTGTTAATGTCCGTTCGTACCTGAACTGTTTTAATCTTTATTCTGGTATTTCATTATTTTTGATTTCCAATAAACTTTTATGTCATATTATAATATTATATTAGAACTGTATTGGTATATTACATCATGAAATTAATATATTATTCATCTCTGTTACTCAATTATACTTATTCTATTTTTTTTGTTTTCCAATACCTATTTTCTTTTAATGTTTCTATTACTATATATTATTTTCATTAACCATCAGATATGTACACGCTTTATAATCAAATTTATTTTAAATGACAACGTTTCTATATGCTGTAAATTAATTGAATTATTTTTACTCGGAACGTCTTTTAAAATTTCATAGGTTATATATTACGAGGGGGGGCCAGTACCGGCGTTTCCGGTGAATGAATACCTCCCATGCGTAAAGAATACACGTACGGCTGTTGTCGTTGTCCAACCCCCGAACTCCTTATTATCAGAACGGCTTTCGGGATGGATACCGCCAAACTTCCTATATTATGACTGGCTTTCAGAATAGATACCACAATATGTGAGTGGAGTCGTGTTACCCAAAAAGTGGCCCGAAATGTAATCCTAATAATCGTCGTCATGATTCCCACACGCAAATATTCTTAGCCAACAAAAAATGTGGTGGTTGCAGTGTCTAAGGTAACAATTTTCTTTTTCTTTCAAAAAAGGACAACTGGTGTAAATGGAAATATATAACAAATTATTGTTCCCTCATGCAAAGTAAATAGGTTTTAACCTAAATGCATAAAATATTGGATTCAGGGCACATTTACTTTATGGTGGGGGTTCTTTATGAGAGTAAAGGTAAACCCATAAATCCGTCACATTTTAGGAAAGTTTAAAGTTAGTGGTAAGGCAAAAATTGTCTTTTCGCCAAAGAAAAAAAAAGTACAACTGGTGTAAAAACACACATACAAATAACGGGATCTGTTCTGTAGAATAAGTAAGTATATACTATACATGCAGAGAATATGGGGTACAGGGTAGGGTAGATTTGCTTTTTGGGGGAGCGGATAGATGTAGAAGTGTCTGGCGTTGATAAAAAAATGTTCAATGGCAAGTTTCATTCCAACTCCATAATATTTTTATAATGACTACTTTTACAGGTTTCGGCGTTGCTGAAAACAAATATCAAATTTACATTTTGGGCAGAGACGTAGTCTTCATGGTATGACAAAATTACTTTTTTAAAATATAGGGGATAACTTTTCTATATAAATATAACGTAAAATGTCCACCCAATTTCTGGCTACCTAATAATTTCTTTATATAATGAAAACAAATGTATCTGTTATAATCGTTTTAAGCGCCTCCTAGAACCTCTGTTTTACAACTTGTTATTGTTCTGAGGGAGACTACTGTCTATTAATAAGAGAGTCGTTCAATAGAACGGAAAAAAACGCCCTTTGAAAGGCGAAAAAATGTACACACACAAGAAGAGTTCGAGTTTGTAGAATAAGTATGCATGCAGCAAATATGGGGTTCAGGTTATGGTATTTTTGTTTTTTATCCCGGGGAGATACGGGAAGATGTGGAACTGTCTGGTGCTAAATAAAAACAAAACTAAATTGTTCAATATCAAGTTTCATTCCAACTCCCTCAAAACATTAAAATGGCGAGTACTATAGGCTTTTTATGTGCTGAATACGAATATCAGTTTAAAATTTGGGCAAATAAGTAGTCTTCATGATAAAAAATGACTTTATTTTAAAGTGGGGACCATTTGTCTGTATAAAGATAACGTAAAATGAGCACTGACTTTCTGGAAATCTTGAAAATTCTCATACCTTGGAAACAAATTAAACTGTGATAATCGTTTCACCCCTCTCAAAAAAAACGGAGCAATTTGTTATTTTTCTGTATTTTTCTAATAGGTTCTTTCAGTCGAAGTAAAACGCCCAAGCTCTGAAACGTAAAGTGTAAACACTCAATGAAAGATCGCGTTTTTAGAATAAGTATATAGCGTACATGCAGAAAATATATGGTTCAGGGTAGGGCAAATTTTATTTGAGGGCGTTGGAGATATAGCACTGTGTGGTTTTATCATGAAAAGAATTATAACTATTTAAAAAAATAAAATTGTAATTCGTAAAATTGTAATTAGTAAAGTAGACGAGAAAATCGCCGCTCAGAAAGCATATAATGTCAAAACATGGTTTAACGCAAATGTAATATGTTTTGCTTTTAGGATATTTTGTGGGAGTATAGTTGATGCGAATAGTTAATGTTTATATATGTAAGTGTTTGTGTATCAAGACCAAAAATTCGGATAATTGGATTTTACATATGCTTATATTTGGATTAATTTATTTTTAACGGTTACTCATGTAGAGAAAGCAACAATATTTGTAAATATCGACCGTGTACATGTATGTAGATTGTATTTAACACTAAGAAGTTGTCAGGTCATAGCCAATTGGGAATGAGGTATTTGTAGAAGGAGAAAAAACGTTATTTTGTAATAGGAAATGGAAATTTATGTTGTGTATAAGAGTTTTTTGCATCCAATTACGAACGGTGCAAGGTCAGTATTTAAATACTGGGTGTTCCGGCTAATTAGGTGGTGCCATAGGAGGACATAAGACTTAGATGTGAAAATATGAACTACTTCACCTTAAGATGTTGGTGATAGTGGTGATTTTTCTTCTGGGATATAATGTGGGATTTTATTATAACGAATAAATAATTCAGAAACATCGTTTTAAAGCTACAGAAGATAGTGGATAATAATTAAGACCTAATAAAATTGCACGTGACATTTATTGCAAACGTATGGTAATTAAGTCCAGGAAGGAATTTCTACAATCATATTATAATACAGTACATAGATTAAAATAAAGTATTTCTAAAACTACTTTTATTTCTGGATAAAATAATAAAAGTAATAACGCAAATAATTATATAATCCTAGTTTCAGAGAAAAAGAACCCCTACCCCCTTTACAACTATTATATCTGTTCATTGTTTATATGAACGTTACCTGTGTTCTGTCAACCTATTTTTTTTTTCTTTTCATTTGGAACAGATGCATTGAAATCATTGTCAGGACAGACGTGAGGAAAGTGAGCTCTCTCCTCCGTGCTAGAAAGTTACGTACGCCTGAAAGTATTCTGTATCTCAATAAGGGCACCATTCGCCCTAGTATGTTGCATTGTTGTCATATTTTGGCTGGTGAATTGTTGTCATATTTTGGCTAGTCTCTCACTCCTGGAGAGGAGTCAAAAGAGAGTCATCAACCATCAAATCCTGAACTGTAATTTAGCAATCTCCCATTTAGCCTCTCCCATCGATGAAGCGTTGCATTCCTCTGTTTTCTCTACAGTTATTTTAAGCAGCAAAATCCCATCCCTTCACAGTAGAGATATGTGGATTTAATAAGACCTTCTAATTTAATAGTTTCTTTCTGAGAACTGCTACTCTTTGGAAATCCTTTCCTGTTCCCTGCTTTCCCAACAGTACTGCCATGCAGAAGTGCAAGTGTAATGTGAATAGGTATCCTTCTGCTCCACTCCCTACATAGCAAGTCTGACACTTATGCCCCCGATAGTAGCTCCTACATCAAAATAACACTTTAACTTTTGGCGGGATGAAAACGGAATTTTAAAAAATTAGAGGGAGGAGGACGTTAATTTCAAGAAAAGTTTCACTTATTAGATAGACATACTTGTGTGGATTCATATTTTTCCTCTTTCCATGCAATACTTTGTCTACTCTTGTTTTTTTATATCACCCCTTTTATTCGCAGCTCTTCAGTGTATAGTCCATTATTCCAACCACATAACATTTTAAAATACATTTTTCTTAAAATGTATGCTTGCATTTCATTGAGTTTTAATTAAAATGATGAGCCAGTCGTCGACAGACTGACAGTTGTGGCTAGTGTTACATATAGAATTGATACTTTCGGATCATTTTAATAAAGTTGAAATTATTTTGCGATCATAGCTGTACATTTATATATTTACTTAAATATCATAACGCAAGGTGGTGAATATTCTGGGGGCATCTGTGAGAGTCAGATCCTTCGTAGCAGAGAGAACAGATCTAAAAATTAGTCTCAGATGCTAAAAAGGCGGAAGGTCTTAGGTTTCGTGATTTTGACGAGACGAAACGCATGGCAGCTAAGATTATTGTAATTTACTATACATCTAGTGTGACGAGAAATGAAGACGGTCTTTTTACGTTGTAAAATCAATGATGCTGGATAAAAGTAACTTGTCCAGAAAAATATAGATTTGCGCCTGTTACTATGTGTAAAGAAGTCTTCTGTTTCCAGAAACGTTGGAGGCACACAACTCAGAATAAAAATGTACATTCATTGTAGTGTAATAAAAACAACATTCCGTGCAGATGATGTAGAGGTTTTCCTCCAAGAAAATTATAAAAACAAGACATTTATTGATATGTCGTTGCTGTAACTCTGAATATAGTAAGTTATACATTTTATATCTATAGATATACCAGTAAACAGCACAGATGTTTATGTGGCACAAAGACAGGCGTATTATAATACAGTGCCAGAGTGACCATGGGTCTCACATGTGGGCCCGTAACAAGTCACGAAAAAAGAAGAAAAAAACAAACAAAAGTACGCACAGAAATAAAAATAAAATGAATATTGCGTTTTAAGATGAAAAATTGGACATTTATTTTTAAAATTGAACATCAAGTGCATAGATTTTTATGTTTTGATTTAGCTTGAATTGTATTTACAAAGTAAAACAGTAAATGAAAAAAAAAACGCTACAAAATATGAAAAACTTTAGGATTCATTAAAATGAATGTAATATTTTATTATATAATATTTTTTTAGTTTTTTTCTCATGGATATCTATTTCAGAACAGTTCGTAATAGCTAATGATTATAAATTAACTGTCCTGTACGATTCATTGCGCAAATTACGGTACCAGAATTTAAAAGAAAAATTTCCACACCTGCCGATGTAAACTATACTTACCAAATAGACCGTCGGATATTTAAGCGTTGAGAGGCGCAATGCGTAAGGATCGATAAAGCGTTAATTTATTCAGTTTTATTGTGATCCCACATCGCATGTTTGGGATTTCCTGTTGCCTCTCAAGGGAGAGAATTGGCGTATAATCGATAAGTCATTCAGTCCTCAAAAGGAACTTGATTGCATTTTTTACGCGAGAGGTGAGTCGTGGGCCTCTGCTGTTTATGGTGATGAATGGTTGCATGAGACAGTCGTAATTGATTGGATGGCAATGACGCCCTTTATTTCGGAATGTCACTGGCTTGAAATAAACGACTGATCGAAATGGTAAATTCGCTGATGAGGTCTTGCCTCCGTTTGTGTCGTTAGAGTTTAATAATAATAACCACCATATTGCTTTTATGGAGTGGGAAATAAGAGATGTTTTATAATTGGGCCCAAGGTAAACAGACCCGAAGTTGTTGCGAGATTGTCATATAGAATTGAGAATTGAGCTCATTGTCTTATGATATACGTTATTTTGTTAGCATATCTGTAGATTACCTTGTCTACCAAACGTGGCAAACAATATAAGAGTCAGGTGGAACAGACAGAGCAGTCAAGGACACATGCGCCGAAGTCTTCGGATTGGGACCGTTCGTAAGATTTTTGGGGACTTTGACGGGTTAAGAAAGTGTGTGATTCTGAGTTACAGAGGCAAGAGATGTAAAAAGTCTATTTCTTCTCTCCAGTAAATATAAACCAGGTATACCTCGCGGCAGCGACGAGAAGCATCACGTCGTCAAAGATCATAGCAAGATGAACTACCCACCCAGGACGGTAACACTAGCTAGAAAACAGAGGCATTGTTTATCCAGAAAACCATTGAGAATCTCATCTGTGACATTGTGCAGAGAAATATTTGTTTCCTGGCTCAGACATATATATATATATATATATATATATATATATATATATATATATATATATATATATATATATATATAACTACTTAATTTACTCACATAAAATTGATATACAAACCTATAGATTTAAGCATAAACTTTAAGTATATACTTCAATACGTAGGTAGAGCTAGTTAGTAATTTATAAAATATATATGGCGATTAAGCTACACTGAATATTCGGCGTTTCATCCACTCTAGAATTCGTCAGGCTTATGCGCGAATAATGTGGTTGTTTCTCGTTTTTATAGTGCCCTCTTCTGTTGAAGATTTTAGTTAGCCAATCAGCTTTCTAGTATCCACCGCGCCCCTTTCTATCAACCAATGGGTATGCATTTTATCGAACAAAGGATCTGTTTTAGAACTAGGTTAGTGGTTTAAGGCAAACCTTTTCCTTCCTATATATATATATATATATATATATATATATATATATATATATATATATATATGGATACTAGAAAGCTGATTGGCTAACTAAAATCGTCAACAGAAGAGGGCCATATAAAAACGAGACACAACCACATAATTCGCGCATAAGCCTTACGAATCCTAGAGTGGATGAAACGCCGAATATTCAGTGTAACTTAATCGCCATGTATATTTTGTAAAGTACTATATATATATATATATATATATATATATATATATATATATATATGTATATATATATATATGTAAAGTAATTGCAGAAAGGAAAATACAAGATTATATAACGTATATTTTACAATGGCACAACCATTCAGTAAAGCTGAAACACATGATAAACGATAAATAAAATAAAAAAAACAATTAGATTTTTCGTACGGTATTTATTGTATATGCTATAAAATATACAAATAAATGTATTTCTCGTGTATTTGTTTCCATAGGATTGATATTCTAAAACACAGTCGCACTGGGGATAAAGTATTTACTTTGAATAAATTTTAGTAAGCATAAAAAATAGACGTTTCTATGCCGTAAATGTGACTTCATGGAATCGTTAACGCAAAATAAATCCAATCCATTACCAATTAGGTTTCTTCACTAATATCAAAGTAAATTAAAAACATATTCCCAATATTCTATAAACTCTATATTTATATTTATTGAACCAGATACATTTTACGTTTTAATAGTACACTTCATTAGTTCTGACTTTGCTCAATTATGTTGAATCCTTTCCATACTGATGTAATACAATTTTAGAATTAGCAAACTTTACAACATTAAAAAGCGACCACGT
Source organism: Euprymna scolopes (assembly GCF_053919585.1). NCBI lineage: Eukaryota > Metazoa > Mollusca > Cephalopoda > Sepiida > Sepiolidae > Euprymna > Euprymna scolopes. The sequence goes on along the minus strand of NC_136484.1, from coordinate 161,850,787 downwards.
GACTTGCCCAGAGCTCAAGAGTGGAAACATTAAAGAGGTACGCTACATTTAATGAGGAAAAAACAAAATAAACAGTAGACCAAAAATAGCAGCAGGTCATGTGAGAGTGAGAGAGGAAAGGGATAGGGCGGGGTACCTATTTCCACACCAGATTTTTCCGTGAAATCCGTCTCAAGAGGATATTGTTTGTAGTCACGGTAGACGCCATTTTTTTTTACAATAAAACGAGTAAAAATATAGTTTATTTTTCTTTCCCTTTCAGATATTTTCCTACATCAATGCGTTATAATATGTTGTTGACTTTTTTCTTGCTTGCATCTGTTAATCTCTTTTATAAGATGTATCTTCCCCTATTCTTTATGACTTTATTGTATGCTTCCCTTTTTCTCTGAATTTCTACGCTTCAAATAGTTTGCTATTCATACAATGTATTTGTGTTTCCCTTTTTTGTCTTTCAGTCGCTCATTTCCTGACGCTGTCTATTTTCACTCTCATCTTTGTTGAGTCGACATTAAATTTTATTTTTCTCTCACACCCGCTCTCTATTAGTATACAGTGGTCAGTGTTTTCATACATTTTCAAAGTTACTATGAAAAAGGGACGCGTTCGAATTAACTATGAATAAGTTATGCGTTGTTTCACTTATTGATAAATTGATGGAATCAAGAAAAATGAGTTCGTAAAGGCAGTAAAAGCTACAAACAATATTTTACAACTATAGACTGTCTAACATAAAAGCAGGTATCATTGATTAGAAAAAGGCGATAATGAAAATATAATAAGATAAAGTCGACTTGGTAAGAAAATTACAAATTACAATAATTTGACAACGTTCAACTGAGATGTTTAATGTATTACAACCGTGTAGAAAAAGGTATTTTATCTCTATTTTTTACGGATAAAATTCGTGTATACTTAAAAACAAACGCTTATAACCCCTGCCACTGTATAATTCATCATTGCTATATCCTACGAAATTTAATATCGTTTTCAACTGTTGTCTATTATAGTGTTCTACTTTGGTCCCGTTTTTTGTCATTAGTTTTTAATAGTTTTACTTAGCAATGTTTTCCAATACTTTCCAGTGTCTCGTTATGCTTCAATTTTTTCTCTTATTTATTATTATATTTAGCCATACTTTTTTCTTGCAACATTTATTTTCAATCGGTTATATTTTCATATCTATTGTGCCTTTAATTTGTTTATCCTTTGTTTAAGTTCTGGGAATTCTCATTTTCTCGCAACTCGTTTCAATTTTATCCTTTTAATGTTTCTCTATAGTTTGCATTTATTATGTTTCTCGTTCCCTTTATTTTACTTTCGGTCTCTTCAATTTTTTTATGCATTCTTAATTAGTTATTTTCTTTTTCTCTTATATTACTTACGTTTCTCGTAATTGCTATGAATATTAACTGGCTTTTCGGGTTAGTTATATGCGTTAAAATTGTGATATTTGAAACAATTTACAGAATTAAAATTATTACATATACAAAAAAAACACTTTATTTATTCATATATATACGACACATTACCCATATTGAATTGATATAAATTATTAACTAGAAATACACCTTTCCCCGCATTGCTCGTGATAATATAGGTTTATTCTAAAGAAATAGCTGTGCTCCTATGTACTTATGTGCAGATGTATTCATGTATATAAAGCGTTCAGTTTGTTACTCGCGCTGTTACTGTCATAATATTACGTTTACTAAACAGAAAAATAGAAAAGGGTTTACCAAATATTATTTCTCCCGATGAATGATTATTTATGAAGAAATTAATTTAAAGTCTTATTTTACGTATTAATATTAAGGATACGAATATATTATAAGCATAGCAGGATAAAAGTAACCTAAACATAATTACTTTTTAACTGTCGAAGTATTGTAATATATATTTTACAGATTGTATAAATTAGGTGTGTGTGTTATGATGTACAAAAATGCATTTCCCCTCATATATTGTTCGAAAACTGCATTTTATATATAATTTAATCCAACATTAAGTTTCAAAAATATGAAAATGTGACCGCTAGGTTATTTTTTGTAGTTTTTAAAAACAGATGTATATATGTGCATTAAATTGACCACTATATAATTACATGGATTGAAGTCGTGGATAATGAAAAACCGAATACGTATTCAAATAATTTTTATTATAAGGAATTTATTTTACAGTTATTCATTATTTTTCCAGTTATGATATAAATAAATAGACTGAACAAAAATACAACCGAAACATGTAATATATTATAAAGCATGATGTCCATATTTCGTAATTTGTCAGGTGAAAGTACGCATTAGTAATAACGCTCCGTGCCTGTTATTCGACAGAGAAGAATTAAAACACGAACCAATTCACTGTGTATAGATTTTGGTTATATTATTTAGAATAACATAAACATTGATACTAATAACAACAAAAAACTACCCGTAGGATTAGTTATACAAATAACTAAACAAAATAATAAAAGGTAAAGACAACAAATTATTTTTGTAAATTGACATTCAACAATAGGATACTTCAATGAAAAGACAAATATGAACAGGTAAAATTATAGATTAATATAGGGTGAATCTAATGATGTATACGTTGTTTTAACAGTTACATTTAATATAGCTTAAATTTGCAGAAGTCTTTTTGGTGGCACTATATATATATATATATATATATATATATATATATATATATATATATACATATATATATATATATACATATATATATATATATATATATATATATATATATATATATATATATATATATTACCGGAAAGAACTGTTAGTTACACTGATGTATGAAGTAAGTATAAAACAATCGATCATATATTTATCAGCAGAACAGTTTGGGCTTAAATTACAATAAGCCTCTTATTGTTGAATGTTAATCAGAAGTCCAGTCAGGGATTGAAAAGCCTTCAAACACCTCTGGTTGAACGTTTACAGGGTGAATAATCGGGGCTTGAAACACAAGAAACTATTTTGGCTGAATGTTTACAAGAGGAATACATTTTGGGAAGTTGCTATGGTAACCAACAGCCAATTAGAACACACCGTCTTCCAGAAGAAATCGTCTCTATTAAATGTCAATATGAGAAAAGTTGTTATGTTAATCAAAACGTTTGCTTAATTGGACTCGAAAGATACGTCGGGGTTTATATTATAAGAAGCTCCGTTCGCTGAATGTCTATCGAAAGATCAGTCGAGCTTAAAACAAGAAGCGTCTTTGGCTGAATGTTTATCGAAAGACCAGTCGGGGTTTTAAACACGAGAAGTTCCTCTAGCTGAATGTCTATAAGAAGACCAGTCACATTAATGTTATTATAATTTTTGTGTTACTGAACGAATATTTATTTTTAAAATATATCTGAGACTCTGGCCTATGGACTGTGAAATTTGTTTGATATTTAGTCACAAAATTATTAAACGGTAAAACTTTGAACAGTTCTAAATGAGTAAAACTAAGACTTTACCATATATTCAAATACAGTAGTGTTTGAATTATATATATATATATATATATATACATATATATATGTATGTGTTTTTAATATAATTATCCACTGACACGTGTTTCGTCGTGTACTGCTCATCAGAGTGGCTGAATCTAGCGAGATTCGAATCGGGACCCAACGGTAAAGAGCATTTTTACCTAAATGCGAGTTGAGAACAGTTTTCCCTTTAACCAATCTAGTAACCTCCTCATGGTGTGCGGTATTTAGGTAAAAATGCACTTTCGTAAATCACTGAATTTATTCGAAACATATCACACAAACAAAAACAAGTACCATATAAGCAAATCGCGAAATATCGAGACACTCGGCGAAATGGACCAGCGGTTATGGAGGTTAGGCTCATTACCGTGGGGTCCCGATATCGAATCTCGCTAGATTCAGCAACTCTGATGAGTTGAAGACGTCAGTGGATAATTATATTAAAAAAAAAACACAAACAACATAATATATACCGCTCCCCATGTTGGGAGTAACGGATTGGTTAAAGGGAAAATTATTCCCAACTCGCATTTGGATAAAAAAAATGCACTTTCGTAAATAATTGAATTCATTCAAAACACATGGCAAAAACAAATAACACACACACACACACATATATATATATATATATGTGTGTGTGTGTGTGTGTGTGGGTGGCCCAGCGTATCAACTTGTATATAGAACGGGCTGTACTAAACAACGTTCTCCATTTTCGGTCTTCAAACTTTAAATTTAATGTATAGGTCGTTTTGAGCTGTAGAACAAATTCGATCATTTAGCCGATAAAATTGTTAATTGAATAAGATTAGAAAATTACATATGTAAGTTGACAAACGTTTTACTCTTGTGATTACGTATTGTACATTTATCCCTTAAAACGTTATGGGTATTGTTCGTATACTAAAGAATGTCTCTTGAGCGGTATTTTTTTTCGATTCTAGCAAATGACACTGAAAACATGTTTGTTTAAACTTTGGATATCACTACTGTATATATGAAACAATAAAATTATCTTGACAGAAAGGAGTCTAAAATAATAAATACGGAATATTAAGAAATTATATTATAACATTAAAGGGGGCGAGCTGAGAACGCCGGTCCGCAGATGCTTTATAGTAAAATTGAAAATTTGCTCGATAATTATAAATACAAAAGCTGCATAAATTATAGTCTATATATATAAAAGCGAAAATGTGTGTGTGTTTGTTTGTGTGTATGTTTGTGTGTCTGCTAAAAACTTTCGGCAGACACAACAAAAAATCACAAACTTGGTCTCATATGAAAACCCCATATTCCGGACGACAAATATCGAACAATTGGCCCAAAGTGGCGATTAGAAATGCGTCAACTGATCGATTTTCTGCAGGGGGGACCCCCAAAAAGTGACATTTTAATGTTAAACTTTACATATTTTTTAATCGATTTATAACTGCCCCAAAAATACGGCCGCTAACTCTTCTACATAAAGTATACACGCGGCCGTTTTTTGGGGGTCAACTTGTATTTAAAACCCGCTGAGTCATGTCACGTGATCTTTACGTCAGCAACATCTAATGGTGGTCTTAATTTACAATTTACAAATGTTGTTATTGGTAAATAAAAATAATTAAAGCTAAACTATCAACTTCTACGCTATGACAACGTTACCAAAGTTATTACCACATTCAAAATAGTTAGACTCGATCGTTAACGAGAAATAATAAGCCAAACATGTGAAGTAAAAAAAAAAATACGCTTACAAAAAATATTAACTAACGAAGTTTTTAAAATAAAAACAGCAAGACGCCATTTTCTAGTATTTAGAGTAAGGCAGACGAAGTGAGAGAGATGTCTAGACGGATTTGACAGGGTGGAGGGTCAACAACGCATGCGTCAGATGATGTCATGACGTCGTGACCTAATTTACTTTAAATAGTTGATAGACTGAACAAACTCAATATACGCCGCTTTAGCGTAGGAAGTTAAGGGTTTGTTCATTATCTAAACGTTTTTGGGTTCGAATCGTGGTATAAGATGTCTTTTTTTTTTCGATTTTTTTAATTTATTAAGTAGTATTTACGCCATTTTTCGCGTAACGTTCGTTCGTTTTTCTGTTTTCATTTGTGTTTTACCCCCCCCGATTAATTAAAACATTGTTTTCTTTTCTTACTTCGCTTATAACAATGCTTACATCGAAATCGTCGTCGTCGTAACGCTCGACGACTTTCAAAATTCTTTCACTTCTGGCTGGCCGATTTTATTTTCAAACTTCGCCTCAGGGGTTCGGCTTCGATCCTACCCCCCCCCGGTTATTTTTTTATTTAACACTACACACCCCTACAAACACCCGGGCAACGCCGGGTACCCCTCGCTAGTATAATATAAAAGCGTATCCGACGGCCGGGCATCGTAAGAGTTCTGCTTGTTTATTTAAAAGTTCTGTATATGCGTATGCTTCTAAACGTGTATGTAAAAATATAATTTCTGAAAGTGATAAATCTCTATTTTTGAATTTGGAAAACACATTATCTGCATCAGTACTTCATGTAAATTATATGAACTTTTATTTATTTCTATTTAATGCTGAGCGATGAAAATAGTATTATACTCCCATCGATGGTACTGTTTTTCTTTTAATTTCAAAAATATATATTTTATATCAAAGAATATATAAATTCATCGACGTACTTTTTTAATTTTAATATTTTTCAGGATAAATAAATTCATCCAAATATGCCTCAATTAACAATTTTATTTTTACTTTACATCGATATTTTAACACAAGTATATCATATATAAAATAAAATATTAAAAATTATTATTTAAATGTCCGATAAAAGTCACATGTCTACCCAAAATTTGTACATTCATATTGAATGCGGTAAATATGATAATTCCAACAAGCTCAAATCACTACATATTATACATTTAAACAATCCATAATGATTAACGCAAAGATTAGGTTTGTATTTGCTTTTGAACTTATATAAATCAAATCTATTCATCAAAATATGTTATAATAAAATATTAAATATAATATGTAATAATTCTGAAAGTAATATGCCAAACAACATACAAAAACATTGGATTTACTTTTATGACTGATTATAATGCATATAAAAATGTTATTTATTTCTATTCACAAACTTTGCTGTGATATATTCTGTTTTATTAGGCAATAAATTCGACGAACATGTACGTGTGCACAGTTATGCATAGGATGTTTTCGGTAGCAATTATATTCAGGTATAGTTTAAAACTAATATATCTCAGAGAAGTTATGAGTTCATTTGAAATGTGTAAAAAATGTATCTACTATTTTCCTAACGATTGTGTATATGAATATATTACTTCGAATATATATTTTGTGGGCAGGGTCACTATCACCTTTATTTACCCAAGCCACCCATACCTGTATATATATATATATATATATATATATATATATATATATATATATATATATATATATATATATATATATATATATATTAAATATAATATATATTCATATCTACACATCCCTGAAAGCCTCTTTATCTGTCTTTCTCTCTTTGTAGGAATGTGGGCAAGTGTGTTTGCGATTGAATATGTAGATGTAAATTTATAACATAGTAGAGGAAATAAAATGATACTTGTGTTCTTTTCAGCCGATTTTATTGTCGGTAATGTTTCATAGATTTTATTGAATATTTGTGCTCCAAGGCATGACCAAAATTTGAAAGTATTATTCCTATTTTCACAAACCATTTATTATTTTCCAAATATAGAAATATTTTCTTATAATACAAGACGTCGCATATCAAGCATTATATATTTTGATACTGGTCGATATTTACTTTAGCACTATATATATATATATACACACACACACACATATATATATATATATAAATTGTACATATAAAGTGCTGAATAATATATGTATACACACACACACACACACACACACATATATATATATATATATATATATATATATATACATATACATATTTCCTATGCAATTTACTTACTTTGTGCAGGTGATTATATGCAAATCCCCAAATCCCCTGTAGTTTATTCCCCTGATAGTAGCCCACTACATCCAAGTTGCAATGTGCCTTGGTGGGGGGGAAACCTAAAAAAAATTAAGATCTGGTTAAAAAAAACAACATCGCAGAATGTGTAATCGATTCTCGACTGAAAATATACCTGAATACGCTTCTCAGTATTCTTCAGAAGTGACGCGTCATGAGTGTCCTAATAAAATAGCCGTTTCCTCATAGATAATGTTAACCACCTGAGGGGTTTGCTTCTAATTTCTGTTGCCTTATGAAAACACATCACAACCTAAGTTTATCTCAAAACAATGGTAAGGCAGTGATATCGTGCACAAGGTTGCCTTTCCTTGTAAATACCGAAAGTGATTGTCGAAAATATAAAAAAAATTCTGCTAAACCGAAGTTCAAATAACGTGGAAAGTGAAACCACTTTTCGCTAACCAGTAATGTCAACAATTTGGAGAATATAAGCAGTTTTCTTCAAAAAAATATTCTCCAACTCCGAAACAAAGCCAGTTTTTCTAATCAGGAAAATCAATTCGTTCCGGTTAGTTAAAATAAATCCAAACTGTGCTGAACAGAACAACAAAGCCTTACAATAGTTTCTTTCAACAATGTCGAAAATAACATATGCTTCTACTTAAGATGAAGTAAGTCTTTTCGACCTACTTAAAATTTAAGCGTAACATCATGATTAAAATTTTACTGACAAAAGTCTGAGTATCTAAAATCTCCTTTAGCTTTAAAATGTTTTACATTTTTTTACAACCCTCTTGTATTATAAATATTTCAGTAGTTGTAATGAGCTTGGATATTTTAATTTTATTGTAGGAATTAATTGGTATCATTTTGGATAAGAGTTTACTGCTTGTACGTTTTTATTATTGATATTTTTATTCAAAAAAGTTCGTCTTCTCTCATGATATAATGTATTTGATTACGATAGAGTTATCCTGTATATAATATGGTGATTGTAGAAATGCCCCTCTGGATCAAATTAATCCAGGTTTGCAACAACAGATACCACATACAAATGTATTGTGTCTAGACTAGCCACTACATTATGTTACTTTTCAACTTTATAATAGACAGATTTGGGGCTTATAATAAAATCCTACAATTCATCCTAAGAGAGAAATTATCACTATCGCCAATATCATTAAAGGTAGTAGTTCTTTTCTTCCCTCTAATTCATAACTGATCTAATGCCCCTAATCTACACCGCGTAAAATTACACACAATAGACTTGTACTGCCCCGTCACCCTTATTTATTTAGTTACTAAGTGTGACGGGTCAATAATTATTCATATAAATTACGTTCACTTTCGATTCGCAGATTCAGAAAATGATGATTTCTTTTTTTTTTCATGGGATGCCAGCTTCGATTTTTTTTATTCCAGATTATAAACCTCAACAAAAAACTAACATTCATTGAATATGCACATCATGGCGTCTGAAAGACACGTGTTAAGCCAAATTGTAAAACCACATACACACATGCTACCAACATTACGTGTAGATTGTTTACTACTTAACCACTCGCATACATTTAACAGACACTGACATTGAAAACTTAACGAACAGTATGTAGTGTTCTTATCTCTAGCCCCCACTGCCTCTGTCTCTGTCTCTGTCTCTGTCTCTGTCTGTCTCTCTCTCTTTCTCCCGTTTTAGTGTTACAAATGTTATCAACTGACACTGACATTGAAAACTTAACGAACAGTATGTAGTGTTCTTATCTCTAGCCCCCACTACCTCTGTCTCTGTCTCTGTCTCTGTCTCTCTCTCTCTCTTTCTCCCGTTTTTGTGTTACAAATGTTATCAACTTTGCCCCAGCCAAACATATAATCGCTTTTTTCTTTTTTTTATTTTGATTTATTATTAACACACCAAACTTATGGGGCATATTTTCTTATTCTTTGTAAACCACAAGAGTTATAGATGTCCAAGTTGTCCCTTATTTCTTTATTGAAAACAACGAATTTCGTCGGTCACATTTTACCGATATCCCTGTCTCTCTTTATTGTGCCACATATTTTCCCCTTTATTTTTGGTAAACTACCAGAGTTATAATTGTCTCATTATGTGTTCTCCTTATTTTCTTTAGTGAAAGCACGACGAATTCCGTCCGCCACAACTAACCGACTCTTCCTTCTCATTTTCTCCCTCTCTCTTCCTCTCTATTTCTCTCTTCCTCGCTCTCTTTCTCTCCCTCTATCTCTCTGCCGAACTAATGAGCCATATTTTTTTTGTAAGCTAGCAGACTCATAATTGCGCGACTGCGTTTGTCCTTACTTTCTTTATAGAAAAACACGGCGAGCTTCGTCCTGCTCAAATTACTGACCCTCCCTTTCGAGAGCTCGATCGCTCGGTCGCTCCATCCCCCCATCTATCAATCGCAAATGTCAAAATAATCCTTGACATCTATAACATATTCCTATTACAGTGGACGCAATGATGACACGTTTTTTTTGTTATTTTTTGTTATTTTTACGGGCGCAACTTCTTTTCCTCCTTCATGTTACACGTTCAAGTCTGTCTTCCACCAATTTTGTATTTTATTTTATATTTTTCTAAATAACCCAATTTACTCAGGATGACTACTGCATCTATTTTTTTCTTTATACACTCGCTGCTACTTTTTGTCGATTAGGGATTTTTAAATATCCTTACTGAATCAACAAAGGGAGGGTATAAGTACCCATTTCGATAACCGTACTTACAATGAGAGGTACGGCATATTTTTTCCGAAGGCCTGCTTCCACCGGAACAGGCCGGTTAGCGGATATTGTTATTTTTATAATATGTCTAAATACACGATTTCATTTTCTGCGGTTGCGAACTATGTTATTTTTCACTTACCTAATTAAGAAAGCAATTGTATATAACAATATGTCCATTGTTTTTTATTTTTGGGGGCAACATATTTAGGGATGATGAGAGTTAGTTAGACCGGCTAATTATTTTTACTTAATAAGAAACATATCATTTAATTATCTGTTTCATACTTAAATCTTGTTTCTTTGTTTTTTTTTATTTTTTTCATTGTATAATTTCTGGTGAGAAATGTAAAGTATATGAAGAGGATTAAATAAATAAATTTAGTTTTCGAGGAATTAACAAATATGTGACCATGTTCAATCGTGATGTGGGTTTTTGAATGATAATGTGTATATCTACGTGGATAAGGTAAGAAATGTAGTAACTAGTTTTCCCATCGTATTAAAAAGGGGTGAGAGAATGTCGTTTATGACTTATATTACCTTTCCCGTGGGTTTTGGCTCAAACTATTATTTCAAGAAATACTATGACTTTTTTATGTTTTCTTTGATTAGTTTAATTTGTTTGCTTGTTTTATGCGGGCGTGTGTATGAATAAAGATATCTGCGCATATACGTTTTCTGCATTTTAACTATGGGCATCAAAATAGAAAGTTCCCCAATGGACACTCGTCATATATATTGATATTAATAACATACTATATTTATGTATATATATATATATATATATATATATATATATATATATATATATATATACATATATATATGTATATTACAAATAAAATCATATATATATATATATATATATATATATATATATAATTGCATGTTAATATTTGATAATGAAGACTTAACGTTGAATATACCGAAGTTAGGCACACACACACACACACACACACACACACACACACACACACACACACATATATATATATATATTATTAATAATAATTATATATACCCACACACACACACACGCACATATATATATATAAGCGTGTGTATAGCATTATGGATTAATATAATTAAAACATTAAAGAGGGTGTAATAGTATGTGTTACATTGCAAATTTCGTACAATATATTCTACAAAATGAATCATTAAAATAGCATTGTACTGTTGCCATTAATACACGGACCAATGACAGTTTTTTTTTTGTTTTTTTTTGGCGATAATCGAAAAAGAATTAATGGTAGCAGTCAGGACCCATACACAACTTTATGCTTATTTTAAATCTTATAAACTATCTTGTTTTCAAATACAGAAAAAAAAATCTCGCCCAGAAATTTTTATACTAATAGTCTCCTCACTCACGCTAGAATTAGCAAGGTGTATTATTAAAGTAAAGGTGACCCATGTTTAGAATGATGGCTTATACTTCGCATAAACTCCAAGCTGGTGTATTTCTCCTCTCTGGAAGAAGCCGATGAAATAGAGTTACATCGCATTGTATGAAGTAGAAAAGCTTTCTTCAGAAATGAGTTCAGCATATGGCGGATTAACCGACTGAATTAATTCAGTGAATATCCACTGATCTAAGGCCTCAAAAGTGATTTGAAATAATTACATCTTGTGATCAAATTCTATTTGAATGAACCGTTAAACTGTTTACCTGATTCAATTATACTCTCCTTCGCTCTTTCACACAAGCATATCTCCTTCTAGAATTCTTCCACGCTATCTCTCTTTGTCTCTCACTCTTTCCCGTGTGATTTCATGAATAGAAAAGGCTTTGCTTGTGGGTGGATGAAGCCAATTTCATAAACGGATTACCACCCTCTATCTTTCTTCTCGTATGTGTCTGCTGGGTTTTTCATCAGTGACGAACCCGATTTCGGCGCAATTTCGATAGAGCGTTACTCGACCGCAACCGGCCAGACGGAACTTGCTATATTGAAAAGCGGTCTTAGACTGACGCGCCTTGGAAAATAGCTTTTGTGTTACGATAACAAAAACAAAGGAAACGGCACAACCAGAACTGCCATATTTACCGGATATAATCATAACAATAGGCTTGGTGCTAATGATAAAAACAAGAGGAAGATTACTTCCGTTGTAATTCAGAAGCCTTTGGCTGTTCAGACATATAACATCATTTTAATAATGAACGACTAACTCTCGATATATATATATATATATATATATATATATATATATATATATATATATACTAGCAAAAGTACCCGTCGTTGACTGGGTTCAAAAACAGCCTACAGAAAATGGACTCTGATTTATAAAAGTATGCTAGGTTATGAAAAGAAAGGGTTGTAAAGAGATAGCTTCGAATTTGGGGGTATCTAAACAAAAGCAAGATATGATGGAAGTAAAAATAAAATAGATACACACCATGATTTATTATCCCATACCTGTTCACACTGAAACACTTATCACAATATTCTGTGGATCTATATTAACAAAAACGTTAAACTGTGTGGCATATTTCCATTCTATAGAGGTCACGTGCGAACAAACACTCCATAATTTGATTATACAATATTTCTTCAAACTGAAACATAATTACCAAAGTATACTACGGCAGATAGTTATGAAAAGGTTTTATTAAAGTCTGCCCCTATTTCCATTCCATAGAAAGCAGGCGCGAACACAGACCCCCCCATTTTATTATACCATCCCTATTTAAGTTAAAACATACTTATCAAAGTATTCTTATCTAAATCTATATAAAAAATACTTGTAAACGTTTTTTTAAATTTTTTATTTCCATACTTTGTGGACAAGGCGAGAACGCAGACCCCACAATTTTCATGAACCACCGTTCTGCCAGATCAAACATACCCATTCCCGACTCGATATATCTTCTATCATTATATGGAACCATTTGTTTAAAATAGTCAACCATATAGGAGCCTATTCGTGCCCCGACACACACACACCCTCACATACACATACACACACAGACATTCAGCTATATATTATAGATATATATGGGCGTGCGTGTGTGGCAAACTGAAGGAAGAAAAATTATTCAGATATTCAGAGTTTCGACTTTACTGAAAAACCCAGTATAATTGGTTTAAAAAATATAACACATATACGATTTAAAAAGAAATGTCTCGAAGTATTTTAATGTGAAAAGTCTGTGTTTGTAGATTATTTGTGCGAAATGTAGCACTTAGAACCAAACAACAATGAATGCGTTCATGACATGGAATAATTGATTATTGGTTAAAACAATGCGTAGACAGTTGTATTAGTGGGAGAAGATGTGGCTGGTTACCTGTAATGCATCCAAAACCAAACTCCTATCCTTACATCATCAACGCTCTGATCCCAATCTGGCATCAATTGTGATGGATGGCTCTCGTCTGGGTGAGGCCCCGTGTTTTGACAAGCTTCTGGGTTTGACCTTTACTCCTGATCTGAAATGGAACACGTACATCAAGTATGTTGCTAAAGTTGCTGGAAAGATGGTGAGCTCCTTCTACCGCTCCAGAAGATATCTCACTACTGATGCAATTCTCTATCTACATAAAAGCCAAGTACGTCCAAGGATTGAATACTGTTGCCATATCTGGGCAGGAGCATCTAAAAACAGCCTATCCTGCCTTCACAGAGTGCAAAATAGACTTCGTGGCTTAGTGGGGATGCCCTTTTCTCTTCCCTGCAACCTCTCTCCCACAGAAGAGACGTTGCGAGCCTATCCTTGTTTTATCGTTATTTCCATGGCAGGTGCACGTCTGAACTCCAATCTCTGGTCTCCCCTAGCCAATCTTTCACGAAGAACACCCGTCTAGCTGAATCCACTGTGAAAAATTCCCCCCACTCTATATCTGTGCCTAAATGAAAACGCGGATTCCATGAACAAAGCTTCTTTCTTAGAACTGCACGCCTGTGGAACTCTGTTCCGTCTGCCTACTTCCCACCGGACTACGACTTGCTGTCTTCAAGTCTAACGTTAACAAATTCCTAATGAACCGGCCCCTTAAGTAAACACTTCATCAAATCTCCTCACTAACGTAATGTACTTGCAATAACCCTTATCCCTGAGTGGCTTCCAAGCCTTGATAAGTGGTGATCACTGTGTAAAAAAAAACATAGTGTAATTTCTTCAGGAAAACAATATTTCTGTACTGTTTACAAATTACCCATATTCGTTATTATTCAAAATGTTTGGTCCGTATAATAAATAGTATATGGGTGCTTTTCGTGTTTAATTTTTTTAGTGATAATATTTATAAATTGGTATTATGTTTCCTCATGTAAAATAAAACAAAACTTTATCTTAATTCAAGTTCAGTTGGATAAAATTACGTTTGTTGTATGAGCATGTAAATTGTTGAAGTCATTACATTGTTTAAATGCTAATAACGAATGTGATTTAATGCATCATCTGGATAATATATTAAACAAACCATCCATTACACCAGCTTGTTTACAGATTATTTAGTTTGTTATGTGTCAGAGAATTGTTCGTTCAATAAATTCTTATTTGAATATATTTCTTTCTTCTCTAAGATTGTTCTTCAACCTCTGTCGAATTTTGCTTACGTATACCTACTACAAATTATTTAATAAGAGAGACTATAGAGCTGAAATTAATAGGAACGCAAATTCAAGGAAAAACAGGATAATATAAAATGAATTTGAGCGCAAAATGAAACTGCATTTCTGTATGGAAAGTATCACGTTAAAGTATGACATTTTCTAGACGAACACTTAAAGCAAATAAAACCATAAGAAAGGGGTAAACATACTTAACAAAAAGATATACTAATCACAGTTTCAGTTAAAATGTTAAAAAGAGAGTTCACGTTATCAAAACTCTAGAAGGTCTTCGATAATATTACTTTGATCCCTATGAATGAAAGTAGGTTTGCTTTGCGTTTAAATGATCAAAGATCTTTAGAATGCAACCTGTGTGCATTTAAACGATAATAAAAAAAGAATATTTTGCTATTGAAATGCGCTGTCAAATATGAATATACAAAATTAGACAATAATATATTGCCACAACAACCAACAATTTTTTTTTATGCATTTCTATAATTATTAAACTTCTAAAACGGGGTTTATTGACAAATATTAAAATGCATGATCTTAGTAAGCACAAAGAATTAGAACCTGTCCTCACGTATTTATCAAATACATGAATAATTTCTTATTATCGGAGTTTACTTTTAATACCATAATACATATGTAGATATACAGTGAATCAGTTTTACTACATTAGAAAGTACTATCGATCTAACGCTCCAACATATAAATAATTCCTGCCATAACGCCAAAACGGAAAAAAAAAATACTTGGCGAAGTGGAGCGTTAAATATCAGAAAATACATATAGAAGCATCATAAACCAATGGTTTAATAAATGTGATCGATATCGATTGAAGGGCTTTAATTGATGTCTAACGTAAGATAATAGTACACATAGCAGAGTACACACTAACATAAAGCTTTATTATTTAAAAAAAATAAACAGCTTAATGTATATTAAAAATGTAATTTTGACTTATATATGTCAATACCAACTTTTCAAACTTAAAAAAAAACCATAACACCTAATTTAATGAGGCCGAGTAATCTAGTAAACGCGTCGCTAGTTAACTAATAAGGTTGGCTCGCCAATGATGTTACAATGCGAGTAAAATGTTCAATTGAAAATGGTTAACTGAACAACTCTAGGTCACTCTCTTAATGGGGAAATTGCAGTAATAATATTTCGCGAGATAATCTCATTCTCTAAAAATACGTACATGTAAAGTATCACACAGTAATGTAAAACATTTCCAGAATTATATTTGATAAAGTGTGAAAACGTATATAAGTACCACATATTTTGAAGAAAAAAGTAAACAAGATGTTTTAAAATATCATTTCCGTCCCAGCAAATGAATAAAGGTATAATAAACATTTTTGAAAGATTAAGAATATTATCGCACATTGGTCGGGGTTTCCACTGTATAAACGTAAAAGAAAGTAAAGTGCTGACAACTTCTGTGTAGGATAAAATAATGCACTAAAGGGTGATCTATGTAGTTTAGAATCGATCTTCGTTTAGTTTATCGGAGAAAATAGAGCTATGTTTATTTACTGTGGACGAGGATTCTCAAATTATATCTTATAAATTAAAACAGAAAAATGCCAAGTATCTCGTGAAAGAATAAAAAAAGAAATCCTCCTGAAATAGAATCATTTTGACGCAGCAGATTAGATTGAAGATCGCATATAATACGACATAGAAAATGGGTTTCAGACATTTATTGATTTATCTTATATTATCTATCTACAGACAGAAGAAAACTTACTAACAAATACATATGAAAACAGTAAGTTTCATTTTTAATCTTACAAAAGCCTATCATCCTATTGAAAACCTAACGATAAAACCTTTATAGCTGTGTGTGTAGCACAAAAGATATTACGCACACACCAGAGTGCAGATGCAGAGCATCAATATCTTTAATTATCATTATAAAATGTGTTAAGTCCATCGACAAAACATGTAATACTGGTGGATCATTTGCATTTATTTTAAAAGATGCTAAACATCACAGGGGTGTTTGCCATTGTTTACCAACACAACCAAGTAACATCTAATGTGTTTCAAAGGCACGGATGGAGTGTTTGGAAACAATGTCAGAAATAAAAGTCCTTTTAAGAGACGATGACATAAAAATGTAAAAATATACTGACACATGTCAGATGTGAATTCAGTTTGAGATGCAGTAATAATCATTATAATATTTTTATTTTTTGTAATCATAACTAGAACTACCACATGGGACGCATTTTAATGTAATATATTGCTTACCTCAATAATAGGCATCCTGTAAATGTTCAGCGTAAATGAAGATGTTCTGATATTATTGAAGCTCTAGTGTAAATACTGCAAAAGTATTTATCAAAGCGAGCACCGACGCCCAACCTAGTCTCGTCGTACAGCAAGCTTTAATAAGTTATTGTAATTCTTGCAGATATCTTATATATTATTATAGAGTTAATGTATTATCCATTTGTATATATAATAAACTTGGCATTTACAAAATCCAAACAAATAATGATTGGGTGCATCAGCTTGACTCGAAATTGAAATCAATATATATATATATATATATATATATATATATATATATATATATATATATATATATATATATATATATAAATGGGAACGTCTGTGTGGGTGTGTCTGGTCACGAAGGGGCTCCTATATGGGTGACTATTTTAAAAAAATGATTCCATATAATGGTAGAAGATGTATCATGGATCAGCAATGGATACGTTTGATCTGGTAGAACGGGGATTCATAAAACTTGTGGGGTCTGCGTTCGCGCCTGGCTCCCCCAAAGCATGGAAATAAAAAATGAAAAAACAGTTTAAAAGGGTTTTTGATATAGATTTATATAAGAACACTGTGATAAGTGTTTCAACTTAAATAAGGATGGTACAATGAAATTGTCGGGTCTGCGTTCTTTCCTGTAATCCATGAAAATATGGCACATACTTTAACAAAAACTATTCGTATCTATTTGCGTAAGTATACTTTGATAATTATGTTTCAGTTTGAAGAAATATGTATAATAAAATTATTGGGAGTTCGTTCGCACCTGATCTCCATGGAATGTAAATATGTCACAAAGTTTAAGAAGGTTTTTTAAAAGGGGTGAGGGTCCACAATAACACCTTAACTCTAATCTTAATTCACGTTAGCTTTTATTTAATTTTTTGTGGCATCATATTGTGTTGAATAAATTCACCTCATAAATTCACGTTCTTATTAAAGTGAAACACCCCCCCAAATCGGAACTTTAGACAATTCTCGATAGAAATTTTGCATAAATCTCTTTTATACTTCTCCACTTGCAAGTGACACTGTTTCGAAAACAGATACATAGATAAATAATAAAAAATAAGAATGTTATTGTTATCGTGTCAAAAGAAGGGGAAATGCTTCTCACGTGATTACGTGTATTTTTAAAAACATTTGCATATCCTTTTTTATTTATATATCTGTTTAAGCTTTTTTGTCAGTGTACTAGAAGAAATTAAGTTGCTTACAACACTTTCTGCGTGTTCCTTACATTATAATATTACACCCCTGAATCCGAAGGCGCAATACTACACCGATCAATACTGTAAAACTGATTCGAAGCTGTTCTGGTTGAAAAGGGTGTCATTTTCTTATTCATATTTATATCGATTCTTTGCTTTAAAAAACTAAAGTAATTACGTGTTTACTTTTTTAATATCCCATTTAGCTGTTTCGGATTATTTTACTAAAGTAAGTAAAGCTTCATACATTTTCAAAACTGTTTTTGTTTCTTTGTTTTTCGATATTTCTTCGATATTATTTAGTAAGAGTGTTTAGCAGAAGAGCCAACAAACGACTACCCGAAAAAATAAATATAAAATAAATAAATATTACCATAGTCAATAAAAGTTTAGTTCATATTTTATTTTGTTTTGAAATAGTTTTTAATGCACTTTACTTTAAATAATTTCAGCGAAGCGAAATTAAAATGAAATTTGAGGCGATAATTACTTGAATGAATTTTTATATAAACTACACATGCCATAATCGAATATTCCTCAAGCAGGAAATAACGGAAAACATTAAAATATGATTATAAATATTCCTTACGTTGACGAAACCCTCTTAAATTGTTAACACAGAATGCGCAGGTGCCCCTATTCAAATAGAGAATTGGGCTCTCCATTTCAAAGTCGGTGCCATTTAGATTTTTTTTTAAACCGGTTCGTGAATTAAAAAAAAATGTTTACAAACTACTTAAAAATACAAACCAATGAACTTTTCTACCATGAAATTAACTTTTACTGACTATGGTAACATTTATTTCTTGTATATATATATATATATATATATATATATATATATATATATATATATATATATATATATATATATATATAACATTTTCTCTTTGTAAGGAAACATCATTTTGTTGGTCACCCTCGGCATGAATGAAAACAAAGTTGATATCAAAAACATATTTTCGCGATATTTATCACTACTTTTATCATATTTAACTTAGAGTAAAATTTTGGAGTATCGAAACCTATCTCTTTACACCCCCTCCTTTTGATTAGCTATCATACTTTCATCAATCACATTCCATTTTCTGTAGGCTGATTTTGAACCTAGTCAACAACGGGTGCCTCTGCTAATATATATATATATATATATATATATATATATATATATATATATATAAAGCTGAATGTCTATGTGTGTGTGTGTTTGGTCACGGATAGGCTCCTATATGGTTGACTATTTATAAAAAAAACTGATCACCTATAATGACAGAAGATGTATTGAGACACAGGAATGGGATTTTTGATCTGGCAGAACAGTGGTTCTTTAAAACGTTTGTGTCTGCGTTCGCGTCTCGTCCACAAAGTATGGAAATAAACAAATGTAAAAATAAAAAAAAAATATTTACTCGTGTTTTAATATAGATGTACATGAGAATACTTTGATAAGTGTGTTTTAACTTAAATAGGGATGGTATAATAAAATTGTGGGGTCTGTGTTCGCGTCTGGCCTCCATAGAATGGAAATAGGTGCATACTTTTCATATCTATCTGCGTAAGTATACATTGATAATTATTTTTCAGTTTGAACAAATATGACATAATAAAAGTGTGGGGGGCTGTTCGTTCGCGCCTGCCCTCTATAGAATGGAAATATGCCACAATGTTTAACAAGGTTATCTATTATAGATCCACAGAATATTGTGATAATGTTTCAGTGTGAACAGGTATGGCATCATTGTTGTGGTTGTTGTGGTAGACCCCACTCATTTACATATGTGCATAATTTTACACATATATAGCAAGACTCGGTTAGTATGAGTGTGTGTTAACCAGATGCCACCGTGTCGAGCGCAGATATGTTTTCCAGCCAAGACTCTCTTACCTAACAACCATTATGTAAATATACTGTGAATATACTTTTTCGAATACAGTTCTTATTGATCTACCTTTGTTTGTTGAGTCTTCATTTGTATTGCCTTATACGTTATTTGGTTCAACCTGCAAAAATAACAGTTGGCGATGAAGATGAACGGCAAACATAACAATAATAAATTATGGGGTTTATCTATTTTATTTTTACTTTCATCATATTTTGCTTTGGTTTTGATACCCCCAAATTCAATGCAAATTTACAACCCTTTCTTTTCGTAACCTATCATACTTTCATAAATCAGAGTCCATTTTCTGTAGGCTGTTTTTGAACCCAGTCAACGGCGCGTACTTTTTCATGTATATATATATTTATATATATATATATATATATATATATATATATATATATATATATATATATATATAAATATATATATATATATATTATTTATAATAATTGATTAATTACGTGACATCAGCTCTAATCTAAACCAAAACAAGAACTAATGAAATATTATTTGGAAAAATATTTCTTACCTGAAATGGAAGTTCATAGCAATTAAACGACAGTCACGGCAATTTAAGCATGACACAAAAAATTAATAACACACGAGCTATTCTATTAATATATAGATGTTTTCCGTCGAATTATAGAAACAATACCATAGACAGTCCGTATAAGTCGCCCAGCTATAAAGATGGATATTAAATATTATGCGATATGACAAGTAGCGCGGAAACATTGAATATATTGTTAAACTGTGATTACAGTGTTCTTTAGCAGCAAGAAAATCTTCTAATTCTTATTGGTTGGTCGTGAATGATGCACATATGAGTTGCTTGTTTACTTGATGGATTCTTCTGGTTGATTTCAATTAATCGAACTGATAGAAAATGTTAAAATGTGTGAAACCATTTACAAGAATAGCCATCATTTTTGACTTGTATTGTTTTTTCTGGTATCAAAAATGTGTGCCACTAAAAAAGTAATGACTATCAATAATAGTGCGTTCATTACCTAAAATAGTATTCACAAATGGTTTGTTTAAGAAATTCTGATTATTTCAAATTGGATATGGTGCATATTAAATGACATCAGTGATATTTTAAATTTAGATTAATAAAAAAGATGTTATAAAGATTATTACAAATATTACATACGACATTAAAACGTTAATAATTGTACTAAAGGAAGATTTTTTTCAATATTCAAAACATCCTTCAAGGAAACACGGGTATAGATAATCGTATTTTGGACATTATTTACATTGTAAATGAAACGAAGTTTATTTACATTCTATTAATTAGATAATTAAACGATATTCACACACTGTCGAGAATAATACGTAAGAGCAAGAATAAATATATAACGTGTTAATACACGCTCGTGATACCAAATCTGCAAATAAGTTTTAAAAATGTAAGAATACAAAGGAAACGAAATATTAAGAACTGATTGTAGCAAAACCTAAAGGAATAAACTACCAAACAAGATTAGACAATTCCTGTGTGTTTGTATAATACTAATCTACGATATTTATTAACCTTCTTATATTTAGATATTGTTTTAAAAACCTAAAGGAAGTAAGCATTTATGTAATATATAATGTTCTACTTCCGTAATTACACATTTTTCTAAAACGTACTATTGTGTGTTTTATTTATATTCCACGCTTAAATGACACGAACTAGATCTGTCAGAAATATTATGCTTCTGATTATTTATGGTATATAATTTACTTACTTGAAATTGGTCATATTTATAACTTGTAAGTTATTTTCATTGAGACATACATCAATTTAATTTACATTATACAGCGTAAATATTCTAGAATCCTATTGTAACATAATGTCTATAGTAATCTTACATCTTATTATATACTTAAATACTTTTGCGAAATGTAAATAGCAGTTCATGAGTGGCCATCATTTTTTTCATTTTGATGAGATTTTAGATTAATGCTAAAAATGGTAGCTTTTATAAAACAGCATAAAGTAATACTGGGAACTCTGAACACATCTTTTTTTTAAAAAGTTGCAGAAAACCGCTTGATGTAATAATTTTTAAATACGACTTAATGTAGTAAATAGATAATGTTGAAAATATATAGATACTTTTGGTCTATTTTTGCAATTTCCCCGTATATATATATATATATATATATATATATATATATATATATATATATATATATATATGTATACACGTTTATATATGTATATATGTATATGTATATATATATATATATGTATGAATATATATATATATACATGTATATATATATACTTTAGACTCTAGTATGTTATGTATGTTACACTCTTGTATAAAATATAATTAATCTTTAAAAATTGCAACATAGAGAAAATATGCATCTAGTAAGTATAGATTTAAAAAAAAAACGAAGAAACTAATCGGCTACACTCATCAAAATCAATGCTTTTCAGTCAATTTCTTTCAACAGTTTGCCTGGATGGATAGCGAATTATTTCAATAACTTTTCAAAGGCTTCTACCACTCCAGAAATGATGGATTACCAAATATACATAATTAGGATCTTACCTATACGTCTGGAATATACAAGTAGAAGAACTGCAGTTTATGCTCGAATATACTACTAATTATTAGATTTTATGACAATTCTTGTATATTCTCTATATCGATTTTTACTATCCATTGTACTCCTTTACCGCAATTTAGATTTTATATCTATGTGCCAATAAAAATATTTAATTATTTCCCATATATATATATATATATATATATATATGTGTGTGTGTGTGTGTGTGTGTGTGTGTGTGTGTATTTATATATATATATATATATATATATATATATATATATATATATTTTACGAATATTTCTTCTGGTGATATAATTCATTTAAAATATCCATTTCTTAAGGAAAAAGAACTGTAATAATTGTCTAACATCAAACTTTGTTGTAATTATACAAATTTTGCGATGAGGAGACGTATTCAAATTATTATTATAATGTGATATATGAAAAGCTGAAATATTGCAGAAATGTTGCAGAAAAGTTGTCATTTAATCTGCTGTTTATCCCGACGTGCAAATGAGACGGCTAATATTCACAACGGATTTCTGTTGCTGCACATTCATCAAGGCGCCATGATGGATAGATGAGAAACCTATGATCACAGTTAATGAGCTTTTTACGTGGAAATGAATATACTCGTTTGTTTTTTTCTCCTCTTGACGGCAGCCATGTTAGAAAACGAAAGAAAAAAACTGCAAACACACAAAATGTCTATCATACCCAACTTACATGGTTTAGGTTTCAGATTTTTTGTAGTTTTCAGGTTTCATCCTAATATCTTTCGCAAGCTGCTTGCCTGACTAAATGAGGCGTGTTTAGTGGTTAGCACCGCGGACGATTCACACAATACACTGTATGTTTCCTGTTTTTTTCCTATGTAATCCATGTTTGGTATAGGTTCAGTTTACTTGTCTATAGATGCGAAAACCTGGGCCCTCAGGTAATTACATATTTCTTTAAGCAGAGGAAAACAGGAAAACACACACCCTTGAATATAATTCCGCTTTCCGTAGATATTACTGAAACTGTTTTTTTTTTCCAAATAGGTATGGGAATTACTTTTGCATGATTTTCTTTTAAATATCTACATGGAGATATATACCTAAAATGTTACAAAATATGTATTTTTCTTTCATAAAAATGAAAGAAAAACATGTTTCCATCGGAATTCTAAAACCCATACTGATAAGTTTGTCTGAGTTAATTTAAGACATATTTTTGCGGCATTTCCCGTTATCCTCGCCTAAGAATCAGATGAACATGCCATGGTTTTTTTTAATTAAAAACTATCATAAAATGCCTTTTAAATGTAATGACATAATTATAATGAGTACAGTTATCAATAAATTAAATTATTCCCAGAATACCACATGGGGGTAGACTCAGTCTTTTCATGATAATAATGTACCAGAAAATGTATTTTACAATTATATATTATTAAAATGTACTGTGTATATTTCACTTGTGCCTTCATATATCGCTTATATTCAGCTGTTTGACTCCATCAGATTATTTCGATGCGTTTTTGTTACCGGGGAAGTGCACATGTTGATTAGAATTGAAACAAAAAACACACACAAAACAAAATAGATCACATAGATTCAGTGATCCTTACTTAAATGGTGGTATTAGGTTAATTAATATGTTCGTTTCTTGTTTAGATATAGTGATTTTTATTGGGGGAGGGGTCAAAATGTGTTTACGTTTTGGGAATGAAGATATAGGATTTTCACATACAAATTATCCAGAATAAACAGCAACATATAGAGATACAAATCAAAACGACACATACACGAACTACACATGCCGTTTGAATTATTCATTGATAAGTAGGTGGGTTCAGATGAACAAATAAATAACATATGTTATGTAAGATATCCCTACTCCCTCAACTGGGTTAATATGAAATTAAATAAGCTGTAGCACTTTGACTAGAGTAGTCAGCTAGTCCACGTCTATTTTCTATTACGGTTTTATCAGGCACGAAATTATTTTACAAAATCTTCTTTACACATCCCTCAGTACTTACGCTAAAGTGGTGAATGTGAGAGTGCTCCTTATGTTAAAATTAACTTTTACATAAGTGACTTTCTTTACTGCTTAGTATCTCCAAATAAATTATTATTTATAAGACCATATTTCAAACAATTTGTATATTTACTTCAGATGTTCTGCTTCTTGAGTCTGTTTATTGTTTTCCTGCACAAATTAAGAACATGCACAAGTCTACTGAAAGAAAAAGATGACTTATTTACAAATAATCTCTCGTATTTTGTTATGCAATATAAAATCATTAAACTATAGTTGAAAACTGTTTTTATTATCTGCTTATCCCTGTAAACTGATCTATTTGTACTCCCATCCGCAAATCGTATACATAGCATTATTGATTCATTGTATACGTAAACGCAAACGTCATTTGAAATTACTCCAATATTGATAGATAATTTAGTGTTTAAAAAATTATTTAAGAGTGTATTACGTAAATTATATATATATATATATATATATATATATATATATATATATATATATATATATATATATATAAGTTTTAGGTTGAACACAGAGAAGATAAGTTCATTGATCACAGCGACGTATATGATGCCGATGAAATTTTTCATATGAGAAAAACATTGAAACTTTTAAACTCATTTTAACTTGCATAACAAATGAAAAGTTGCAATTCTGTGAACACATTTTCAAACTAAATAATAGTTTAACATCATACGGAATGTAAACTGTGTAATAAGAAACGCAAATGCTTTCCGGAATATACGCATGCCATACTAAAAAAACTAGCGAAATTCGAAGATGTTTTAAGAGTAAGTTCTCGCATTTTTAAATGAAGAAAAACATAAAATTCAAACGAGCGTTATTATGTGCTTCAGAATGTATTTTAAACATGGGCCTTGCCATTTTTATGCAAATTTGTGAGCGACATTTGGTCGAAAAATCCGACCCTCACTTTGATACTTTGTAACTCACAGCTTTTATGACACTTCAAAATCGAGGAAGCGTCTTACTTACTGGACCTGTAAACTGTATTGGCAACTTAAACCTTCAGCAGCCACCGTTCAATACTCATCAGTTTACTTTTTTCTTCATGAATTATTTAATGATAAATTTCTTACGCACATTCATGACACGGGTTGCATTCTTAAAATTTCAAACCGTCAATATCCGCAATAGTGAGATAAATTTCTCAGACCATAGATCTACGAGTACAGAAAACATAACAATGTTAGTTGCTATTACTTTTGATCGCTTTAGAAGCAATCAACCAAATGTAACTTTTTGGAAACCCTCGCATAAAATTCATAGGTATGATGCAGTTTAAGATGATATATATATATATATATATATATATATATATATATATATATATATATATATATATATATATATATACCAGATACATCTCAAGGTACAGCAAAAACAGAAGTGATGTGTGAGCTGTGAGTCGACCATACCATTATTGTTTTATGCTAACGTTTCGTTTTGCTAAAACCTCTTTTTGTTGACGGAATTCGCTAGTCTGGTTTCTAGGCTTATATACCATTCTTTTCCTTTCCTAAGTAATAACTTTAAAAAAGTTTATTTAAATAACATCGGATATAAAATTAAATTAAGAAAAAACTTTGTGATTTATTCTTATTAAGCAAATGGATTTAGAAACATAAAATCTACACACCACGTTTGCAGAAAGAAGCCATGCAAAGTGGAAGCGCTTCATCCAGAAGAGAGAAAGAACCAGTTTTCTATAGGAACTCGGAAAAATCACTGTGCTTTTATGTGACACATATATTTGTTCTAATCTAAATTGAAAAACCTAATTTTACTACATTCCACATCCTATATATAATACTAATTCCATTTGCGATATCAGCCTTTATTATCGCTACAAGTTTATATGTATACTATTTTTTCATGTATTTTTATTTTTTAGTGAATATTTCTCAAATATTGGAATATAACTCCTTTTTCATGTCGTTTTACTGTAGCTATGGAGACTATTGAATACAAATTATTATTAAATAAAATAAAACATTAACGTACTGTGACAACCAAGTAATTAATCTTTATTAAAATCATTTATTTGTGAATACCGTTACATTTGTACAATGTTATTGGTATAGATTTGTTATACATCTTTTTTAAATCCAACTTGCCTCCTCCCTTCAGGCTTGCATTCACTAACATCCGTGGGTTTAGAACAAATTTAGCTGATGTTGATGCATTTCTCCTAACAAATACTCCGGATATCTTAACACTTAGCGAGACTAACCTACACTCCTAAATTCCCTCTAACTACTTTAACATGGCTGGCTATCTCCCACTCTGCCATAAGGACTGTGACAGACATATGCACGTACTTGGAGTCTAAATCGTAACACCCTTCCCCTGACTCGAGAAACAAACCTAGAAACGGGCAATCAAGCCTGTATATGCTTTAGACTAAACCTACAACATAACATTAGCTACTTTTATTTTCTCTAACGCTCTTCCTCGACCCAAGACTGCACCGTATTAAACAAAGTCCCTGACAGCATAGATACAGCACTCTCCCTGGACACTAGCTCAGAAGTACATGTATTTGGCGACTTTAATGTTCACCACAAAAACTGGCTTGGATTCTATAATCACACAGATGCAGCGGGCAGCACAACACATAGCTTCGCTATATCTCACTCCCTATCACAAATGGTTACGTTTCCAACCCGTTTCCCTGACCAGCAAGAACAACACGCATCACTTCTAGATCTGTTTCTGACCACAGTACCTGAGTAGTGTAAAACAGATTCTGACAGCGCCGTCGGGAACGCTGATCATGCAGTGATAATGGTCGAAATCGCCCTAAACTCTCGACCCAAAACTGAAGAGCCAGTGCTCCAACGAGATATTATAAAAAGGCTGATTGTGATGCCATCAGAGAGTTTATCAGAGATGCCCCATGGGAAAATATTTTTCTCTTCCTGCTAGGCGGTGCGGAAGTGAGACAACTGAATCGTTCAAAACAGCAATTGAAGCACATGTTTCCATGCGGAAATTTTTATAGCAAGGCCCACTCTCCTCAATGGTTTATTTCTACTTGCGCAACTGCCATTGCTCCAAGGCAGCATGCATACCGCAGATTTAACCGACATAATCCAGTTCAAACAGACATAAGTATATAGAAGCTAGAAATAACGTTAATAAATAAATAACGACAGCTAAGGGTGAATTTACTGAAACCACTAAAAAACGAATCGAAGCATAAAAATTAGGAACTGGTGACTTCTGGAATATCTACAACAGTGTAGTAAATAATGGGCAATCAACAATTCCTCCATTAACCAACAATCACGAGGTTGCTTGCTTAGCAACCGACAAGGCTAATATGCTTGCCAGCTGGTTTGCCTCGAAATCCACACTGGACCCTTCCAACCACCCCCTGCCTTACTTTTCTTTGCGGACAGACGCAACGCTAAACGATCTAAAAAAAATCACCCTTGCTCAGGCTCAGGCACGTGCTATCATAAAAAATCTTGACGCTTCAAAAGCATGTGAACCTGATCTCATCCCAACTGTGCTATCAAAAAATGCTCAGCCGAAGTAGCTCCAGTTCATTCCACACTCTACAACTTATGCCTTAATGAATAATGCTTCCCGAGCTGTTGGAAAACTGCTTCTGTGGTATCAAGAATTCTGACCCATCAAATTATCGCTCCATTAGCCTCCTCCCACTTTTCGCCAAAATATTAGAGACCATAATTAACCATGCTCTAGTCCGTCACCTTACAGATGCTAAACTGACGAACA
The DNA here is from genome assembly GCF_053919585.1 of Euprymna scolopes. NCBI lineage: Eukaryota > Metazoa > Mollusca > Cephalopoda > Sepiida > Sepiolidae > Euprymna > Euprymna scolopes. The sequence continues at coordinate 161,822,232 of NC_136484.1, read as the reverse complement.
ATATGAATTTAGACAAGCCCGTTCCATAGCAGACATCCTCACTGTAATCACTGAACGTTTATACCATTCACTGGACAAAGCGGGGGAGGGCAGAGCGGAGGTCCTAGATATATCTAAGTCTTTTGACAGGGTATGGCATGAGGGTCTCCTCAGGAAAATTAAATCATACGGTATCACTGGTAGAATACTTAACATAATTAAATCCTTCTCTGATAAGAGAAAAATCCAGGTTGTCCTCGACGGTCGTACATCTTAACAGTGTGATATAAATGCGGGAGTGCCTCAGGGATCTATCCTTGGGCATCTATTGTTCCTAATATTTATTAATGACCTCCCTGACAAAACTGCCTCTAGGTATATATGCTGATGACACCACACTCTATAACAGGCATGACAGGAAGACAAATGAACACGTAACTAAAGAAATAGCAAAAACACTAGAGGATGACCTCCAAACTGTAGTGGAATGGGGACAAAAATGGATGGGTACATTCAATGCTGCCAAGACTAAACTGGTTTCCTTCAATAATTACAAGAAACCTCTGCCATCTATAGCAATGGCCAGTTACTCCCTGTCTGAGAGTACATCTTTCAAACTGCTTGGCCTAACGTTCACAGGAAACATGAGTTGGAACAATAATATCGAAAACATTGCCAGGGCCGCTGCGGAGAATGTAAGCTATCTCTACCGTGCTAGAAAACTACTGACACCTGAAAGTATCCGATACCTCTATAAGGCCACCAGTCGCCCATGTATGAATATTGTTGTCACATTTGAGCTGGTGCATGTGCTGCTAGTCCCTCGCTCCTAGACAAGGTTCAAAAGAGAGTCGCCAGTCTGATAGGCCCTGAACTGGCATCTAAGCTTCAGCCTCCATCCCATCGACGAAACGTTGCATCCCTCTGCCTGTTCTACAAGTATTTGAATGGGGAATGCTCTGACGAACTGCAGACACTTGTGCCCCCACGTCGTAGACACCCTCGACAAACCCGACAGACAGCTAAATCCCACCCCCACACAGTAGAGATCCCTAGATGTAGAATATCTTTCTACTCCAGAAGTCTATTCCCCAGAACCGCTAGACTCTGTAATTCCATTCCAGGTCCCTGCTTCCCCAACTGTACTGACATGCAGAAGTTCAAGTGTAACGTGAACCGACATCTTGCTGTCAAAATCCCAACATAGTGCCCCAGTAGCTGCTGCCCCTGATAGTAGCCCTCTACACCACAGTGGCAATTTGCCTTGTTTGGGGTGAAAATGTAATAAAAAAAACATGTGACATGTTCTCGTTATGTTATGAAATTTAGACTATGACGGCAGATGAATTGAGTTATTTTAAAATTATTAACTGATTACTTTTATTATAATTTAACCACAGAAATACTGAATTATATTATCTTAATCAATTATATTATCGTATTTTACAATAGATAATTACTAACATAAATTTCATAAAAAGAAAAGAAAGCTAATGATATATTTACTATGTCCCAATTGGTAAAATATGTAACTATAGCTGGTTAAATAATTAGCAAACAACCGTACTTCTTACGTTTTACACATACTGTTTTTATTATCATTATTATTATTATTATTATTATTATTATTATTATTATTATTATTATTATTATTTTTTATTTTTTTTTATTTTTTTTTTTTACGCAAGAACGATTGAACAAAGGTACATTCCAGTAAGCTTATAATAGAACAAACAGTTTTATGTGTGAATTTGAGTGATAGTACGTCTTTTCAGTTTTCTAATACTTTTTGTATTTGCAAATCACAATGTTTTATCCGACCTGCAGTTTACTCTTAACTTTTTCAGTAATATCGGCCGATGGTTGGTTTTGTCGATATTTTGTTGTATAAAAATTGGCGAAAATCTTTCTACCTCATTTTTTGTTTATTTGTAATTTTATTCGTACCGAAAGCGAGGATGAAAGGTTCGATCCTAGTTTGAATATTCTCTCTAAAACAGAACTTATGTCTAAACTATTTGCACGAGAAATATCTGTGTTTGTTCCTATTGAAAACAAGATATGTGTCTTAGGACTAATGTAATAATCTAATGAGTAATTTCTTTTAAATGATGTATAATTGTTTTGACAATTAGTTCGTGGAATTTTGGTTAAAATGACATAGGAGAACATATGTTGCTTTCAAGTAATAAATAGTTGATAGATCAAAAGACTATGATTCTTTAAGCATGACAAAGAAAGGGTGTTACAAATATGCTACTTTGCTGACAAATGAGAAATTGTTTTAAATTATTGCCAAGGGAGTCTATATTATTTTTTATATTAAAAAAACAATTATTTTCAAGAACGTAAAAGCTTGTGGCATGAATTGATTAGTAAGGGAATGATGACACCAGCTACTCTGTACACGCAGTAAAGCGTTCAGATAAAATATACCGATGCGCAAATGAAAGATGCAAGAGTCAGAAGCAGTAGAGCAAATGCAAGAGACAGAGATGAATAAACTACAAAATCTAAGAATGTAGAGAACGTGTTAATAACGCAAAGTCAGTAGAGTTCAGCATTTCTTAACCCAGAAGATTCAATCAATTCCGTATCAAAAACTTAAAAACTTTAAATCCCTAAAAAATAAGTCCGTTCCAAGAAAAATAAACGTATTCAAAATTCACCCGAGAAAGATCATTATGAACTGCCCGAAAGTGTAAAAAAATGCCAACAATCGATTAATAAACAGAAAAATATAATTAAAACGAACCCTGGAGGTCTGTCTTTTAAATCCAACCATTGACAATTGCAAAGTCGTCGCTGTCCTTTTTTATGATTCCATTTAGTTTTCAAGCGTTCTTTTTACCAAAAGAAAACTGCGTTGTTTACATATGTTTCAATAAAATCTCTTTACTAAAAGCTTGCGTGTTCGATAATTTTTTGGTTTATTGTAACACGCTTATGTTTTTCTTGCCTAGTGTCAGATGAATGACGTATGGGCACATTTGAGAGAAGTGTTGTATAGTATAATAATAATAGAATCATATTTTGTAAAAATGCAAATGACATCTATTTATGATATCACAAACAATTAGTGGGACCGCACACACTAGATAACAGAATTTCGATCACTCACAATTAAAAACGTTCCGTTTAATAACTGACTTAAAATATCATATACATCCTTCACATAAAACGAGGCAAAGCATACCTAAGCATCAATATAACACTCCTTATTTAGGCTATAAATCCCAATCCCTCCAATCAAGATTTGAAAACAACCTCTGGAATAAAATAACAAGGTTTAGCTGGCATGCACTAAAAAATGTCACGGGCTGTCGCATGCAAACTAACTTCACTTATTTCACTAACTACTGTAATTGTCTTATCTTCCGATTTGAGGGTGAGCGAACCGTGTTATTCAATTAAAACAGATGTAACTGACTATCTGGATTACAAACTATTGAACCGCACAGCTATCATCTCCAAAGCAATGGCCCTTTTTTCAATGGGCAAATATTTCTAATATACTTTGCTCTCATCAGTTCATTTCAATATTCTTCATTCTTAAATGCATGTGCATCACAAAATTACTTGAGATGAAAAAATGCATCCATCAATAATTACGTATGCATATTTAACATTTGAATTTCTAATCGTTGTAATGTACCACTGATTTCTATATCAACAGAGATATACATGCCATGAATACGTTGTTAAGGAGATAGCATTCATTCATTTACATCAATATAACAGTCATTCTTTATGGTGTATACATGCGTTACACATCCTTGTTAATCTTAGAATGGCACATTCTGTTGTTCACAAAGATCAATTCTGCATAACATTCTATCTCTACTTATATTAACGACATGACAGGCATAGTTGCTGTACACGTATTACTCCTTTAAAGATTATGTTGAGCGAGATGTACAGTATCTGGACACTTCCTCAAATTGTCCGGCACTTGTATTTAGTAGATTGTGTCTATTACTTGATATTGGATATATTTTTTGCATATTTTCTTCCTATCCAGTTATATTTTCGCGGATAACACAAGTTGGCTCAAGTAAAAGTTGCTGTTATCTTGCTGCCTAAATTAACGTATAATCCATCCAAACACTGCATCTAAGCTGCAAATTGTACAGTTTGCGTTAAGCAAGCTGGTTTCCCAATCCGACAGCGTGTCGCCGTCGATAAGTGTAAACACATAATGGCGATTCCTCTCTTCTTTTATAAGGGGGATAACTCCACTTATGCCAAGTCTGAGAGAAAGGGCGATAACTCTTTTCTGGCCTCTACATGCCCCTCCCCCTCGTGACCACAAAAGCAAGTTGTTGTGGTCATCCTTTATGTGGAGAAATACCCGTGCGACTTCCCCCGCATTTGCGGCGACAAACCCCTTGGGGCTCTCGTCCTCCGACTTGACGGTTCCCTTTACAGAGGAGGACTGTATTTTTGGGTATCTCCTCCCGTGGTATCTTCCACTTCCATTTCTTCCTCATGCTCGCTTGGGGATTCCGTGTCGGCGTGTTGTTCCACCTCCATTGCCTCCTCCGGAGGTTGTTCCTGTGGGGTCTCCACATTTATAGGTGGGTTCGGGATTTCTTGTCTGATGTTACGAGGGCCATCCACTACCGGGTGTATTCTACGGAGAAACCGACGGTTGAGCAATGTCATTCGATTGCTTCCATCGACCCGGACTTGGTACTGTCGGTACCCCTGGGTCTCCACGATTCTCCCTGTCTTTGTCCATCGACGTGGGTGGTTCCCGTACTGGTTCTGGATCTGGACGCAATCTCCTACATGGAGTTCCCGGAGTGGGCGACTATGTTGGTTGTAATACTGCTCGTTCCTCATATGTCTTTTGGCCATTGCTACTTCCCTTAGTTTGCCTATTTCTGTCCACTGTTTTCGTATCTGGTATTTGTCCCGCAGGACAGGAAGGTGGTCTTTAATGACCCGACCATACAGCATCATGGCCGGGGACATGTCCAGATCCTGGACAGGCGTGTTCCTATGGGTCAGTAGTGCTCGGGCTGCCCGATCATGGCACAGGCGTCCATAACTGTCCGTATTGTCCGCCAGTATACGTCTCGCGGTTTTGACGGCTAACTCTGCGCGGCCATTGCCTTGGGCATAATGCGCTGATGAGGTACGTTTTCGTATGCCCCAATTCCTCAAAAAGGAGTCGTATTCCTGGGATTCAAATGGTGGACCACCATCTGACGAAATCTCTTCCGGTACGCCGTAGGTACAGAACCAAGTCCTCAAGGTATCGCACACCGTCTTGGCTCTTCCCGACGTCATTAGGGCCACTTCAACCCATCCCGTATACCTGTCTGCGTATACCATAAAGTGTCTACCCTGCATCTGGACGAAGTCAACCACCACTTGTTGGAATGGAAATTCCGGGTCTGCTGGGGACATCAAGGGTTCCCTGGGCTGAGACGGTGCGATTTCATTGCACGTGCAGCACTGGGCTCTTGTTTGTCTGATGTTAGCATCCAACCCTGGCCAGAATAGTCGTTGTCTCGCATTCGCCAGCATTCCGTTCACACCCCGATGAGCGGAATGAAGAGATTCCAATACCTCTGCGCGGAGTTGTCGAGGTATTAGGATTTTGTTCCCCTTGATGATCACTCCTTCCAGGCAATATAATTCCTCACGCATAGGCCAGAAGACTCGAACTACGGTTGGGATATTGTTACGTGACTGGGGGAAGCCATTTTGAATCAGCTCTTTCAAAGTCCTGCATTCTTCGTCCGTGGCTGCCGCAGCCACAATCCTTCCCCATGTGATGGCTCTTAACGTAGTATCATTCTCGTACATCGATGTTAGGGCGGCTTTGACTGCGGTGTCAATGGATTGGTCCTGGTCTCTTGGTGGGGTGCCCGCCGGGTACCGAGATGCACAGTCAGGGTCCAAGTTGAGTTTCCCCGGTCGATGTTTTATCTTGAATTTATACATGAGTGACTTTTCCTTGAAATTTAACAGGCGTGGGTTTTTTATGTTCTCCAGGGCTCGGTCCGAAAATATCTTTACGAGCGGTAAGTGATCCACTGTAATCACCAAGTCTGGGCATCCGAGTATGAACATGCGGCATGATTCCAACCCATAGAGCAGAGCCAAGGATTCACCTTCCACTGGTGCATATCGTGATTCCGCGTCGTTGGTAAAACGGGATCCCGCCAGGAAGAGTTTCCAATGGCCATCCCCACAACTCATGTTTAATTCCCCCTCACATCGGCAATGCTTTTGAAACAGAAAATACGATATCCCTGTTTTGCTGTAGTCTGTCGCGAGTCCTGTTGCTCTGTTCATTTCGAACGTTTGGATGCCTTTTTCAATCCTTTCCACTATTATTTTTTCGACTCTTGGAATACCTGTTCCAGTGTCTCATCCCAATAAAATTCCCTGTCCTTTGTTTTCAGCAACTCTCGGAATGGGGCCATAACTTCGGCTTGTGAGAATGCATAGGAGACTTGGTTTACGAGTCCGAACCAGGACCTAACCCCAGTAATATTTGTCGGGGTGGGGAAGCTCAGGATGGCTTCAGTCATTCTTCTTGTGGGTTTGACCCCGTTCGCTGTTACTTGAAACCCTGCGAACTCCACTTCCATCTCAGCAAAGTGAAACTTGTCTGGGTTAAACACAATCCCTCTATCGGCGCAGTGGTTTATATATTCAATTGTGTGCCAGAATGAGGATTCCATTGAGTTGTCCCACAGGAGACTGTCATCTATACACCGAGTTTTTCGAGCCATGTCCATGGTGATATCGTCAAATCGACGGGTGTAGCCATCTCCTGATCCATGGAATCCTTGAGGGGCTCGACAGTACCTGTATCGACCCCATTCAGTGATGAACGTGGTGGCGTTTCGTGCAGCTGGAGACAGCGGTAAATTGTGGTAACCGTTCCACGCATCGAGTACAGTCTTCCTGGTATGTGCAGGTATTGCCGAGACCTGATTGAATGGGGACGAAGTGTGGTGCGTCTCCCTCATGGTCGCCTCGTTCAACTTTTGTAAGTCCACCGCCCGCCTTGGGGATCCATCCTTTTTTGGTGTGACCACCATTCTTGAGCACCAAGTAGTTGGTGTGCCTACCGGTACGGGTTCGATTATCCCCAGTGCCACGTCACGGTCTATATCTTGTTTCACCTTTTCCTTCCAATAATGGGGGACAGGTATTGGTGTGTGGATTGCCGTCGGTGTCGCATCTGGGAGGAATTTTATTTCTAAGGGTTTACCCTTCATTACTTGGAGTGGTTGGTGTGGACAGGTATTGAATGCGCTGGCCTTGAAATGTTCCTTTAGCCATTGCTCCAATTTTTCTCTGTTAATGTCGGTTGGCTCCAATGGGATTGCTGCTGGTTTCTCCGGAGCCGGTGTTCTGCGCGGACACCCGCAATGGGCCGTCTCTTCTCTTTTCGCTGAGCTGCTTTGCGATAATGATGTAGGAAAATTGGATGGCAATAATTTCAGCTCCTTAAGTGCCGTTTGTTATAAGTAGAGCCCGGATGTGTTGTCAGACACATACACTGCCTGTCGTGTTTCTCTTGATCCCACCTTAATATGTAAAAACAGGACCCCCTTGATGTGTAACTGGCTATTTGTTATACCCCTTATCCGATGGGTAGTTGGAACCAAGTACCCATTTGGGTACCCGAGGAGTCCTTGAATCTCGGGGCCAACAGAGCAAGTTTGGGGTCCTGTGTCCGCGAAGGCTTGGATGGCGTGGGTGCTCACTTTCATCGGCTTCTTTGGCACCCTTCCAAAGGTCGCATGGCACTTGTTCATTACAGTTACCTCTGCTGTAACTGAGGGGGGCGGTTCTGAGGCGCCCACCTGGAACTGTTTTCCATTCCACTCAAGGTGAGGAATGTTTGCCGCTTGTCTCTCATTGTGTCTGTGAGTAGGGGTTTTATCCGTGGTGCAAAACATGAACGACTCCCCGCTTTTTATAGCGTCCGTTTTGGATCTATTAATTTTCCGGCACACCTTTTTAATGTGCCCTACTATTCCACAAAAGTGGCACTTGAGTCCCACTGCTGGGCAATCTTTCCGGTTCATCGATCCACCTCGGTGTGATGTTTTTCCGCAACCGTTGCAAGGTTTGGTGTCCCGTGGGTTCGACAGGGCCTTTGCCTCATGCATTTGTTGTACTTGATTCGACTTTTGTACCCCAGATATCGTGAGAGGTTGTGTGGTATCGGAAAAGTGTGGAGTTGCTTCGTCTGTTGCCTCCAGGCAAACCAACCGTGAAAACTTTAGATCTAAGGTAGGAAGTGTAGCTGCCTCTGCCAGTACCCTTCTCTGGTGTTCGATATTTCTTAACCCTGCCATCATTTGCCCGGTAACCATATGGTCTGAGTAATTAACCTGCTGCCGGCAAGTGGGTTCGTTCGGACACTGAATACTAAATTCACAAAATTTCGCCTGGCCACGTAACCTCGATAAAAAATGGGTCACTGACTCACCCTCATTTTGCTTCATGAAGTGAAACGTTTGCCGGTGGACTTCCTTGTGTAAGCCTCGAACGGCCACCAGTCGTATTTGGCAAAGTAGGAACTCTTCTGCCGCATCGTTGAGTCGTTCTGGTCCAATGAGCTCAAAAAGTAACCTGTTCGTTTCCGGTGTGCATGCTTCTCGCAGTTCGTTTCGAATTACAGCTGGATTTTCGAGTCTGCACATCTCCTTGTACCGTGACCAGGTGTCTAAAAAGAGTGCCCATTCGCTATCTGTTGAGTACAGACCTATAGAAGGTCGCTGCATTCTTTTTTGTTTGCGACGTGTTCGCTCGTCCATGTAAGATGTCCTTCCGTAATTCGATGTTTTCTTTTTGTAACTCGACTAGTTGACGTAATAAGAGAACGTTTTCTTGTTCCATAGTGTAACGAGATTTCTAGTCCAATGCTGCGATATAAGTATTTCACGTTTTACAGTGACAATATGTTCGTAGCGCCATGTACAGTTTGCGTTAAGCAAGCTGGTTTCCCAATCCGACAGCGTGTCGCCGTCGATGAGTGTAAACACATAATGGCGATTCCTCTCTTCTTTTATAAGGGGGATAACTCCACTTATGCCAAGTCTGAGAGAAAGGGCGATAACTCCTTTCTGGCCTCTACACAAATAATATACCTTTCTATCTGGTCGGGCTCCTTGCCGGACCAATATAACTCCCCCTCTCCTTCTCTCTTCAAATATCCGTGTCTTTATTCAGCTGCATCAGATCTTCAGGACCAAAGTTTGCCTCATAAGCAATTTTCTGGCTGTACGTGGACCTAGATCGTCTTATGTTCATACGCCCGTGCCATAGAGTCCGCGGGAATGCATATTTAAGAATATTACAGAAAATTTTCTTTAATAGGAAATACCGAACTTCATTCTTTGTTTACCGTCGCGCGAGTAAAAAAAAAAAAAAAAAGAATGGAGCTCAATATTTCTCATTCAACTCATTCCTAATTTCTTTCTTTCCAATTTATATACCCGTTATCATAATTCTGTTTGAGTATTGTGCTAAGCATTCTGCTCAGAATATAATACCAGCACGTAGAGGGAGTAAATGATTAGTTATTTTATTGCTGTAGGAACTATGAAATCTGACCCATAAAATGAAACCTTGCGAGGAGATAGATACATTCGATAAGCACTGATCTTTAAGCAGTAAAAAATTGTGTACTACTATTTTCTTAATAGGCATTATACGCTTTTGTAGAAGGAACACTTTTGTAGAAGGAATAAACTCTGGCCGCTGGTTCGCCGCCTCGTTTTGTTGAATCGATTGAGGCTCAATTTCCCGCTCTGTATACTTATGCTTTGGAATATACTGCACGTATGTATTCAAAATATGGCGACAAAGTAACCATTTAATGGGGAATTAGACATTGTTCTTTTCTTTTAATTATTTAGTCGATTACAACACTATCTTCTTGCCCTTATTTTGCTTCTCATGTATATATATATATATATATATATATATATATATATATATATATATATATATATATATATATATATATATATTATGTAGTGTGAACATCGGTTGATTTATGGTGTTAACTGTGTCGGATATATGTACGCTGGAGGTAAAACAATAAAAAGAATATGTTATTGTAATAGCCCTATTAATTACATATTATACATTAATTGTCTTATATTAAGCGCTGAATAATTATGCTTGGTTTATTAATGACAAATATATTAAATTTAAAAAAAAATTGCAGTACCAAAATTCCTCTTCTAATCGCATTTTAACTAATTCCTTCCTCGACTCTGTGTATATGTATGTCCTTATTCACCAACTGACAGTATTTAAATTTTGTTTTAGCTCCAGTGTATTTTATGCGTAGGCAGTAAAAAAGCTTGAGATTAGAATAAAATTTAACCTAAGGATATTATTTCCAATGTGTTAATATTGGAGTTAGAATCCTGTTATATACACACTTTTGAAGCGAAATATACTAACTGATTATTTTGTCAAATTATTATATATTATAACATCTAAAAAATCATTTCCTGAGCGCTGCTTTTCCCGAGTGGAATTTTCTCCCATCTTTCTTGACGTCTATTTGCGCAATGTTACCTCTTATATGTCATCGCGTTTGCAATCATCCTGAAAACAACGCATATAACTTGATCGATGCTTGCACAAGCGAAACATTTAATAGCATTCCTCGATTTTCATGCACTTAAATCCTTTACTTTGGCTTCCTCGTTGTCTTCCTGGTGTTATTTTGATACGTTCTGTTTTCCACTTGATATTTCCGCCATTATATCATTTTTATTGTGCATTTGTTTGCGTTTTTCATATGTGGCTTAAATGAGATCCGGTATAACTGTCCCCATTTTGATGTTTCCTGTAACATTAATTTTCATCGATGTTATCTATATCATAAATTACACTGTCATATCTATTATTTAGTTGCAGAGGTTTCTTTGCCTATCTGTGTGCTTGACAATTCAGCAACAATACTGATCTTCATTACAAAAGAAAAAGATGCATATAGAATTCCATAGATGAATGTCATTAATAACATATTAGATTTTAGTGACCATCAGAATTATACATAATGTTACTTCATGGTTTTATTTTATGCGTCTGTTATATGACGGCGAATAACAACTCGATATATAATAAGAATTTTACTCAAGACTATTTTTCACATATAAGCTCAGAAAATAGAAACAATTACAAATTGAGCAAATATTTTTTGTCCCAATATATTGTTAGAAAATTTTGGAAGCTAAATGTTCCTTATATTAAAAATTCGACTTTCTCTCTAAATTGGCCTTTTTGTTAAGACAAATAATAATAATAATTCGGACCTGTTTAGGGGCATTTTATTTTTACTAGTTCTAAATTACAAGTTTGTATTCTGAAATATTATCTTTCTATCCAAATAATTCACATCAAAATTTGTTATGTCGATACATTTCTATATTTATATGTGCTATAATCATGATATAAATACACATATGTATAAAATGATCGCAATATTCTAATGCCTCTTTACACAATGTAAATTAATTACGATGGTTGTTGAAATGCTTTGTTGTCATCAGACATTGACGAGCTTACACAATTTCTATTATTAAACTCAATTTTTATTTGACAGCTGCTAGAATGGATGTGCACAATCCACTGGTTCCAGTATCGATGTTTTATGAAGTATAATTGGTGAAAGAATTGCGTCGAAAAAGAGGTTTTATCTGTTGTATTAAATGTAACGTTTTAATAGATCACAGTAAGGAATGGAGCTAGTATGGTAAAAAGATAATTAATGAAATATTAGTCTAAGTGAGATAACTACAAATGTGACATACGCAGTTTATTTTTCTAAAACACTGGTGAAAATAAATACCAGCTTTCTGAGTTCGTGTTGCTAACACGCTTAGCAATAAACACATGCCTTCTTTAAAATAATCGAAGCCTAAGAAAGAAACCCTACTAAAAGTGCATAGACCAAAACATAATTCAGTTAACAGGGAACAAACAATCTCAACAATGGCCTATAAAATATAAGTAAGTCTCTTATGGGAACCATGGTCTTGTTGTACGAAGCTATAGTAGGGAACTGTATTTTAAACTGATCTACTTTTGTAAGTAATAAAAAAGTAATGTTCTTCTATTTGTTTGTTTTGCAGTAAATACACTTTTCTGGAATCGGTTTTTATAATTCAATCTGTTTTACTCTGACTAAATATGCTTGACATTAGTGCTATTAACTTGTTTTCCTGTTTTTCTGTTGTTTATATACCCTTTCTATCTGATATATAATTTCTTTGTAACGATTTCCCTATATCTCCGTCTCTCTCCCTCTCCCTCTCTTTATATATATATATATATATATATATATATATATATATATATATATATATATATATATATATATATATAAAGAAATCTCAATTTGCTACGCTTTAATTTTCACCCATTATTTACAAGTGCCAATGATTTTTACATTTAGCTAATAATTTGACATCTTTTTCGGGTGCCCCAATCGATCAAAGTAATTTGAACTTGTGCACACCGTGCTTTTACAGTATAAAAGATGTTTTGAAGAATGGTGTAGTAGTAACTGAAACACAATGAATTTGCCGAGTACCTTACACGTTAGGACGGCATGATGCTGTTACAGGATATTAATACCGCTCTGGGTTTGAGATGATAGAGCTACAGATTCGGTACTTACAACTAAGGCACTTGTAAGGAATTGAAGCCCTCGCACCCCAGACAGTATTCTAGCTGTGATACCTTCTACTACTCAGACTCCAACACGTAGAGCTCGCAAACATTCTTTGACCTTGAGATTGTTTGATCGAACAGTAAGAAGCATTCAACACGTTCACATGCAGTTCTATCACTACAAGATAATGGCTATTCAAAAATTACACAAGCGTGAAACGGAGGACCATATGACAAAATGTGAGAGATATTTCTGCCACACCATATATACACATATATATATATATATATATATATATATATATATATATATATATATATATATATATTCCATGTAAAAAATATGTGTATGCATATTTTTTCAGGAAGGGGCTGCCCCCTTTCCATGTAAATAAGAAGAATATTAGATAAATGAAAATGGCATCAGGATAAACCTAGAATCGAACCCTGTAGGCAAAGTTAAGCAATGAAATATTAGAAATTTAGTCTATTCTTAAATTCTATTAAAATAGTTAAATATTGTTTATATCGAACAAAAAATGGATTGTCTATTCTTTAGAAATCTGAATATGTCAGTAAAAGTATGTTACGTTAAAAATAGGTTAGGAGAGGATTCTTCTGTTTGCAGAAGTGTGTTTGGAAAAACAGTCACTTGAAATGAGTCACGTTTGAAGAACCCCCTTTTGATGTCATAGACAAAGGACCCTCCTTCATATGGTTCTACGGGTTCGGATTTAAGAGTCACTCAGTCAGTTATCCAGGCAGTCAGGGAAAGTTGATTAGCCAAGTGTTGACATAGTAAGAGAAGAGTCCCCTCAGAGGCGTAGGGTTTGAAGATTAACCATGTAGATACAAGTGAATTCCTGACGTCATTCGACCGGTTGATCCGATAAATAAAAAAGTCCTCATCATATTTTGTACGTATTGTCTCGTGTCATCAGTCATTTACAACAGAAATGTAATTGTAATTATCATTATCTTGTAACGAACACTTGTGTAAACCCTTCGAAATATTATATGTCCTCACAATCATTTTAAGTGAAGTGTCACCCTTTCTACTAATATGTGTTTAAAAAAATTGTAATATATATATATATATATATATATATATATATATATATATATATATATATATATATATATAAGTGTTTCTCTCATTTATCATCACTATCTGTGCATTCTGTGATGCATGTCACCATGATATATGCCCTCGTCTTCTTAAATATGAACCCCGTAACACACAACCCACACACACACACACACACACACACATATATATATATATATATATATATATATATATATATATATATATATATATATATATATATACAGATGTATGTGTGTGATTTATGTTGCGAAATAATATGTTATTATTTGAATATCAGCATATACATTTTAAGTAAAACAAGTGTTTATATATTAGTTAATTTACGAAGATACCGGAATAAACGTATAAATTGTACACGCGTTGCGAAATAGTGAACAGTGACGTGCGGAATAAAAGTATACTTATTTAACAAATGAAAGGGATCCAATGATAATAGGGAATCTCTAATTTAATATAGCGCATACTGCTCTTGTATCATATCCTATATTTCTCTAATTTAATTGGCCTCATGAACCTATATTTTTATGTTTTCTATTTATTAGGAAAACATATATGGAACAATTAGAAATTGCACTGATATATGTATGAAAGATTTGTTATTAAGCTCATAAAATATCATCCACATTCAGGGATTTTTTAACCCTGCTATTACCGATCGCCTGAGATGCATCTTTCTAATGGATATCTTTGCAAGCTCCACTGTGAAATGTATGTAAGTTCAAATTACTGCACCTTGTTCAGTAACGTGTAGAAGGCAATTACATGCAAAGTAACAGCTTTCATCACGTTATCTGGATCCTTTTCCTTGACACTAAATCCACACGAATCTAAAAAAAATAAAAAAACTGTTAAGGCTGTTTGATCCATATTCACTGAATATGGTTCCCATCCTGTGTAGTTATGAGTAATCCGCTCTCCCAGCTTGTGCTCTAAACTTTGAAAACATTTTTGTTGGATTCTAATCGTTTCAGACGCCTTGATGGGAGAATGGTTACGGTGTATAGTGCATGTTTGTAGGCGGCCGTGCAATTCTTTTATGCCGCAAGCTATTTTCATCCTACTTTGTACAGTAGTGTCATATCATCTGACAGTGGGCGGAAAATATACAACTTCGTGTAAAATTGACAAAGACAGGCGATTATTGAGTGTTACTTAACATAAGTTAGCAGGGTCCTTCTGCAGTATTCTATTTTACCTAATTTTCTTAAACCTTAATTTCTCCGTCATTCATATAAGATGATAATTTTTTATACCTTTGTTGTATGTGAATATGTTGACGATCATTATGCTTAAAAGTTTGCCAGTCTGACATTACATTTAGATGCCATACCGAATGCATTTCTTTCTATGATTATTATCTTGGACACTACCCATAGATATTCCATCATATATCCAAAAAGTGTTTTTCTTTTATTTTACAGTGGTTTGATCCGATTGTTTAAGCATGTCATTACATTGATCGAGTTAATGTCTTCAAATAGAATTTGAACATAATTACGTGTCTTGTCTTGAACTCATACTGATGTCTTCTGACACATGAAAATAGAAAGACATAGTCTTTTGTCTAAAATTTGGATCATGGAATGTGATATAAGCGAAAATTACAGGACTACCGAAATGAAATAAAAGAGCGTTTCTATAGATTCCAATTCAGAGAGTGAATTGCTGTTTTTTCTACACCATCAAAATAGACGAATGACTTTTCAAATTTTTCTTAACTCAATCACAATAGAAAATAATGTGATATTTGTGTAGGTTATACTCTGATAAAAATTATACATTTAACGGATTTTGACAGACTAGTACTTAAGGACGTTTATCCTTCCATGAAGTAGACCAACCGTGGGAATCGATTAGTCTGCACCGTTGAAATAAAATACCTCTTTTTATTGTACTTTGATCGCTACTGTGATACTATTAACGAGAACTGCACCAGCATAGTCTACAGATTAAAAAAAATATGTACTACCGTGTCGAAAACTTAGTGTAGCGCAGCATCTGTATATAAATACAATTCCGTATATGTTATTTTCTGTGTCACGCTTAAAACCTGGTGGTTTAATCGACATGTACTTCCATTTCTTGTCATAAATCATTTTACAAAGGTTTCTTCATAAGTTTTGGTTTCGGCTTCGATTATAGATGATGCCATATAAGTAATCTATGTTTATATAAATAACTTTACCAAGAACTCCCCAAGGGTTTTAATTATAACGAAATACACTCCAATAATCCTTTTTTAAAAATAATTTTATCAATAATTCTTCACAAGTCTTGGTTTCGGTTTCAATTTTAGATTGCACTTTAGTAATCTTTTTTTTTTAAATTCAATTTTCACCCCAAACAAAGGAGAGTGCCACTTTGAAGTAGGGGGCTACTATCGGGGATAGAAGTTGCAGGGGTATTATGAAGAGACATGGGTACTAGCACGATGTCTGTTCACATTACATTTGATCTTCTGCATATCAGTATAGTTGGAAAAGTAGAATGCCGGAAGGGACTTCCAAAGTCTAGCATTCTGGGAGAAAATCTACTGAAGTAGGATGCCTCCTTACACCTAGGAACGGCTATTGTGAAGGGGTGGGATTTGGCTGCTTATCGGGTTTCTCGGAGTATTCACGTCGATTGAGTACTAATGCTTGTATTTCGTCAGAACATTCACTATTAAAGTACTTGTATAACAGACAGAATGATGCAACATTTCGTCGATGGGACAGAAGCTGAAGCCTAGATGACAGTTCAGAACCGATCAGGTTAGCGACTCTCTTTTTAACCCTCTCCAAGACTGAAATACAAGTAGTAGATTCACCAGCCCAAATGTGACAACAGTACTCCATACATAGGCGAATGGTAGCCTTATAGAGGTACAAGATACTTCCAGGCGTAAGTAGTTTTCTAGCACGGTAGAGAGAGAGAGAGAGAGAGAGAGAGAGCCCAGCTTCCTTGAAGCAGCCTTCGCAATGTTATCAATGCATCTATTCCAGTTCATGTTCCATGTACACGCAAGGCCAACGAGTTTAAAGGAAGTACTTCTTATTGCCATTACTATTGGTGGCAGAGAAGTTTTCTTGTAATTATTGACGGAGACAAACTTGGTAGCATTGAATGTGACCATCCATTTTGCCCCTATTCCATTACAGATTTGAGGTAATCCTCTAATGTTTGTGCCATTTCCTTGGATATGTGTTCATTTGTTTTCCCATCGTGCCTGTTATAGAGAGTGGTGTCATCAACAAATATTCCCATCTCCGAAACAATTTTATCAGGAATAAATAAATAATAAAGGTTCAATGATAGACGCCTGGGGTACTCCCGCATTTATATAATTTTGTTTAGATGTACGACCGTCGAGGGCAACCTGGGTTTTTCCCCTTACGGAAAAGGGTTTAATTGCATTATGTATTGTTTCAGTGATACGATATGATCTAATTTTCCTTAGAAGACCATCGTGTCACACCCTGTCAAAAGCCTTAGATATATTGCGGACTACCGCTCAACCCCCACCCCAGTTTTGTCTAGTGAAGAGTATATACATTCAGGGATTACCGTTAAGATGTCTGCTGTGAAACGTGCTTGCCTAAATCCGTATTGTTTTTTGATCAGGAGTTTAGCAGCTGTAAGATTATGGACTAGAGCTTGATTAATTAACGACTCAAATATTGGGCGAAAAGCGGGAGAAGGATAATGGGGCGATAATTTAATGGGTCAGTTCTTTCGCACAGAAGCGGTTTTTCAGCAGTCAAGAAAGCAGAATTCGTTTAGGCATTTAAAGAAAGTTGGAGAGAACTGGAGCAACTTCAGCAGTGCATTTTTTAATAGCACGACGGGATGAGATCCGGCCTACATGCTTTTGAGATGTCTAGGTGTTTTATGATACAATGTTCCTTAGAAGGGGTGATTTTCGAATTATCTAGTGCTGCGGCTGTCTGCAAAGGAAAGTCAGGGAGGCGGAGGTGTACCGACCAATGTGGAGTTTGAGGCAAACCGACTGGCAAGTAGGTTAGTCTTCTCGGTTGCCGTGCACACAACCTCATGATTGTTTGATAGTAAAGGAATCGTTGACTGCTTATTTTTTACTACACTGTTCCAAAAATCACGGGCTTCTAATTTCTGTGCTTCTATGCATTTTCTGATGATTTTAGTGTATTCAAACTTAGCTGTCGCTATTTCTCTCTTACAAGTACTCCTAGTTTCTATATACTTCTACCTGCTTGAACTGGACTTATGTCGGTTTAATCTGATGTACGCATACTGCCTAGTACCAAGGGAGAATGCTATATCTATGCTGTCAGATACTTTGTTTATTAGGGTACAGTCTTGGGTTGATGGTGGGCGAAAGAAAATACAAGTAGTTAATATCATGATGCATGTTTAGTCTGAAGCACATAAAGGACTGGTCGTCTGATTCAAGTGTTGTTTCTCTTGTCAGGGGAGGGGGGTTATGGATATAGAATCCAAGCCAGTGCATGTGCCAGTCTGAGTCTTTAAAGCAGAATGGGAGATATGGGAGATAATGTTAAAGTGGTTAGAGGGAATAGAGGAGTGTAGGTTAGTTTCACTTAATGCTAAGATATCCGGGGGGTTTACTAGGAGAAATGATTCAACATTATCTAAGTTAGTTCTAAGCTCGCGGATATTGGTAAATACAAGTGAGGAGACAGGTTGGTTTTCTTTGAGTTGGATCCTGGTTTTAACGTAATTACTTCTTGAACTGTCATTTAATTTAATTTAATTTAATTTAAATTTTTAGTTAGTGTGAGTGAGAGGTGCTTGATAATCGGTTGTGGAGAATATCATATATGCAATGAGAGTAGACCATCAGCTGTCTCCTCACCTACAGGATTGTTGCCGCAGGAAATAGCACAACACGTAGCACAGACGTAGCTACAGAATTGTTGCCGCAGGAAAGATACGTCTTTTGTTAGGTTAAGAACAGGATAAGATGCTAAAGTTGTTTATTTTAATAAATTATTTATCAAGAATGCTTCATAAGTTTTGGTTTTGGTTTCTTTTTCGATTTTATCTAAAGAAACTAATTACATATATGTATATATATATATGTATTTATGTATGTACGTATATATATATATATATATATATATATATATATAAATGCATATATATATTATTGGGATTCAGTTTCGATTTAAGCTGATAAATCCAAGATATATATATATATATATATATATATATATATATATATATATATATATATATATATATATATATATATATTTCATTTTTGTAACGGCAAATTTATAATATATAAAATCGATAGAACATTAACTGTATATTATTATACACGAAATTTGAATGAAGTAAAATAACATATTTAAGCGTATTTTCGACCTGGATACACAAGGCGTCCCTGCTAGAGTAGTTAGATTCTTTTGGGTTTTAACACAATAGCCTCAATAATGTCAGTTCGCCTCGATTTACGCTGAATATCTACAGAAGGCCAACATCATATGAATCAGTCCCCTGTAGAATTTCAACAAGCCCCGCTTATCCATATGTTAATGCGATAGCGTGCCCGTTATTTTCTGTGTTATGCTTACACCCGGGTTGTTATGTACTTCCATTTTTTTGTCAAATATAAATTTACCATGAACTCTCCATAAATTTTGGTTTTGGTTTCAGTTATAGCTGACGGCACTTAAGTTATCTATTTTTATGAATAATTTTATCAAGAAATATTTATATAATAGTTATAATCTCGGTTTCGGCTAGTGTTGTTTTTATACGGTGTTTTTTTTTTATTTTTTAATGTATTTTTATGGTCATAGTATCAAGTTTTGAAATCTAAGGAAGTCATGCCTACGCAATATTTCTTGTTATTCGGGTTTTCTTTCGCAAATATTGTTGCTTGATAAACTACGCTTTTTGTTAGACATTTATTTTGGACTGGGCAAAGTGTGCGGTGTCTACAGTTGCATTTATCTTGTTCGTTATTAGTATTTATATTCATGGTATAGTTGTTCTTGTCCGGGGTTGGTTTGTTATTATTATTATTATTATTATTATTATTATTATTATTATTATTATTATTATTATTATTATTATTATTATTATTATTATTATTTTTATTATTATTATTATTATTATTGTTATCATTATCATTATTATTATTATTATTATTATTATTTTATTATTATTATTATTATTATTTCTGTTAGTGTTGGTGTCTACTTTTTTATTGTTTATTTTGTTGTTGTTTACATTGTCTTCATTTAGTATTTTGTTATTATGTGCTTTAATTATCATCTCTAATCATAAGCCTGACGAATCCTATAGTGGATGAAACGCAGAATATTCAGTGTAGCTTAATCGCCATATATATTTTATAAATTACTAACTAGCTCTACCTACGTATTGGGCACTTTTGAAGTAAATACTTAAAGTTTACGCATACATCTATACTTTCGTATATTAAATTTATGTGAGTAAATGAAGTAGATATATATATATATATATATATATATATATATATATATATATATATATATATATATATATATATATATATATAATCGCATACTTGCCTTCGGGACAAGCTCAAAGTGTAGTATCTGTTCTTCAGATGCTGCACTTTTATTTCTTGTTCTCTTTCGGGGGAGGAGAAATCCTTCACGACTGAGACAATTTTTATTTTTGTACCTTTTCTCCACGTTAAAAAACGACCCTGGTGTCTAACTCTGTCCCGTGGGGAGGCATAGTAAATAGGTACAAGTGGCCGTGTCTGTTTGTGTGTATCTGTCTGGCTGTGTACTTGTGTACATTTCGTTCGCAATAACTCTGTCAATTTTCTGTCTACAGACTCGAAATTTGACATACAGCGTACTGAGATTTCGGAATATTGATGTAATCGGTTTTCGGCCAGGAATTTGGACGAAAAGGGGTCAAAGGTCAACGATTTAACCTTTGAGAATTCTTCCAAACTTCTCCGACAATGTAGGGTCTAAACACTTGAAATTCTAGATATAGGTTTCTCGTACATGGACCTAACGTAATAATTCAATTTGAGCCCAAAACAATTAATTTGAAGGGGCAATAATAGGGGTCCAAGTTAAAAAAATGGACCGTTTTCATTTTTACTCAAAATACACCTCCAAACAGCCGGCCAACGCCGGGAACGCATGCTACTATATCTATAAAAGTGAACGTGTATCTGTGTCTGTCTGTCTGTGTCGCAATAATTCTGTTAATTTTTCGCCTACTGACGCAAAATTTGATATACAGGGTACTGGGATTTGGGAAAATCTACCTGATGTATTTTCGGCCAGAAATTTGGCTGTTAAGTGGTCAAAGTCCAACGATTTGACCTTTTATAACTCTACCAAACTACGCACGCAATTTTGGGTCTAAACACTTGAAATTTTAGATATGGGTTCCTTGAACATGGATCAAACTTAGTAATTCAATTCGGGCCTAAAACAATACATTTTAAGGGGACACAATCTGTTTTGTTTCTTTTTTCTCAGCATACTCCTCCAAAAAACCGGGCAACGCCGGTCACCCCTGCTAGTATGTCTAAAAGTGAACGTGTTTGCCTGTATGTCTGTTTGTGTGTATGTGTGTCTGTGTGCATTTCCCTATACAATAACTTTTTCACTTTTAATCTACGGACTCGAATTACATATAAAGCGTACTGAGATTTGGGAAAATCTTTGTAATAAGTTTTCGGCCAGAAATTCAGCTGTTAAGAGGTCAAAGGTCAAAGATTTGTCTAACAACTTGAAATTTTGGATATAGGTTCCGTGGACATGAATTTAAATTAATAACTCAATTTGAGTCACAAACAATTAATGTAAAGGGATCATAATAGGAGTCAAATTAAAAAAAAATGACTTTTTTTTCTTTGCTTAGATTAAACCTCGAAATACCCGAGCAACGCCGGGCTGAAAAGCTTGTTTATATATATATATATATATATATATATATATATATATATATATATATATATATATATATATATATATATATTGACTGGGTTCTAAAACAGCCTATAGAAAATGGACTCGGATTAATGAAAGTATGATGGGTTCTTAAAAGCAAGGGTTGTAAATTTGGGTTGAATATGGTGGTATCAAAACAAAAGCGAAATATGATAAAATAAAAAATAAAAAAGATACCCCCCTATAATTTATTATAACATACCTGTTCACACTGAAACTCTTACCACAATATTCTGTGGATCTATATGAAAACCCGTTGTTATACTTTGTGACATATTTCCATTCTATGGAGGCCAGGCTCGAACGAACACCCCATAATTTTATTATACCATATATCCTCAAACTAAAACATAATTATCAAGCATACTCACGCAGATAGATATGAAAAGTCTTTATTTAAGTTTTTGCCAATTTCCATTCTATTTAGGCCAGGCGCGAACGCAGACCCCATAATTTTATTATACCATCCCTATTTAAGTTAAAACATGCTTATCAAAGTATTATTATGTACATCTATAGAAAAAGCACTGGTAAACGTTTTTTTTTTTTTCATTTTTTATTTCCATAGTTTGTGGACCAGGCGCGAACGCAGACCCCGCAATTTTAATGAACCACCGTTCTTTTAGATCAAACATAACCATTCCTGTGTCTACATCTTTTACATGTAATCAGTTTTTTTTTTTAATAATAAACCATATAGGTGCCTATTCGTGACCAGACACACACACACATACATTCAGCTTTATATATATATATATATATATATATATATATATATATATATAGATAGATAGATAGATAGATAGGTATATAGATAGATAGATAGATTGGATGCAATATATAGTGATGATTGAAAAAGTATAAACGAAAAGACTCATACAATACCACCGGGAATCGAAACCAAACTTTCAGCACAGGATTTAGTTATACTTGTGTGTATATATATATATATATATATATATATATATATATATATATATATATATATATATATATATATATATATATATATATATATATATAAAAGTGAACGCGTATGTGTGTGTGTCTGTGGGTGTGTCTGTGCACATTTCCATACGAAATAACTCAATTTTTAGTCTACAGACTCGAAATTTTATATACAGGGTACTGAGATTAGATTTGGGAAAATCGATGTGATCGGTTTTGGGGCAGAAATCTTGCGATTAAGGGGTCAAAGTTCAACTATTTGACCTTTGAGAACTCTACCAAACTCCTCCGGCAATTATGGTCTACGCACTTGAAATTGTTGATATGTGTTCCTTGGACATGGATCTAACTTAATAACTTGATTTGATCCCAAAACAATAACTGTTAAGGGGTCATAATAGGGGTCAAACTTTTTTCATAAAATGACCTCTGCGGTCGCTTCCATATTACTCAGACAATTTCTGGTCTAAATATTTTAAATTTTACATAAAGGGTATTCAGAGATAGGGCAAGCTTTTTCATCAGTTTGGGTCGAAATTTGTTATTTTTATATGTGTATGTTTTTCGTAAGTGTTATTTTATTTTTTTTATTACATGCTCACCCCAAACAAGGAACATTCCCACTTTGATGTAGGGGTCTACTATTAGGGACACAAACATACGGGTGTACTAGGTGAGGAGTTGGGTAGCAAGAGGTCAGTTCACGTAACACTTGAACTTCTGCATGTCAGTACATTTGGTGAAGCAGGGACCTGGGAGGGAATTTCAAATTCTAGCGGATCTGGGTAAGAAACTACTGGAGTAGAACGCTCTCTTACATCTAGGGACCTCTACCCTGAAGGTGTGGGATTTTACTACTGGTCGGGTTTGTCGGGGGGATTTACGTAGAGGGGGTACTAGTGCTTGCAGCTCGTCGGAACATTAACCATAAAATACTTTTAGAACAGGCAGAGGAATGTTAAATTACGTCGATGGGGCAGAGGCTGAAACTTGGCTGACAGTTCCTGACCTATTAGGTTTGCAACTCTCTGTTGTACCTTGTCTAGAAGATAGAGAGTAGTACCAGATGCACCAGCCCAAATAAGACAACACTACTCCATACATGGGTGCATGGTGGCCTTATGCAGGTAGGAATACTTTCGAGCGTTATTAGCTTTCTAGCACGGTAGAGATCACCTACCTTTTTCGCAGCAGTCCGTGCAATGCTCCCAATGTAATTGTTCCAACACATGTTTCCTGATAGACCGAGGAGTTTAAAATGTTTGCTTTCAGATAAAGGGTATTTGGCCATTGCTATTGCTGGTAGAGAGGGCAATTTCTGTGTCGATTCCATTTAATTCACCCAAGTCATATGGATCTTTTTTTTTTAAATCGCATAATATATACAAATCTATGGAATATAAAAAGTATACCAATATATACGAAATCTGCAAGAATGCAAATACCCTATTAAATCATACTTTACGATCAGGCTTTGCCGAGCGTTTCTGCTAGTGTTGATAAATATTGTTGTCCATTTAACAAAATCCTAAAATAATAGCAGAGCGTCTCAAATTACAGTGTACATACACAGAATGCTAACCCCAATATATTACATATGACCGAATTCCATGTGGAATTTCCAGAAGTTTCGCTAGTAATCTATTATTACATAAACCAATGATGAAAGTTAGCATTGAATGCGCGACGTATAAGATATTTTACGTTTTTCAGAGAAGTTGTTATATGAAGCTTCCGATATAATATTGTTTAGTGTATGCAGGCACAGTTATATTTTGAGAATTTACAGTTTCGTAAAATCTCGTATGTTACATAGAGTTCTTTTGGCGGTTTCCATCGAATATTACCTAGAAAATGCACATCCATTACGAATCATTTTTTTTCCTGTCATGTACGTAGAGTAAACCAAAAAATTAATTCAAACGTGGGAAAAATATAGCATGGAGACAGGCCAGATATAATTGTTTACGGAGCGAAGAAGAATGTCTGTCATAGACCGATGACAAAAAGTAATTTTCATCGGGATAGGTACAACGCTTTTACTTAAGTCCTCTATTAAAAATCAGTTTACTGTGCGTATCCAGTTAAAAAGTCCACTACTACAATAAAAAAAACATCATCTCCTGATAAGATATGCCGGGGATGAATTATGTTTATAATTATACATGGATTATATGTAATTTCACGCTAATGTTCCCATCAGAACTCAATTTTATAGAGCCAATGTATGTACAAAAGAGAATAACTCCTGATTGTTTATCAAAAATAATGTCCTAACGCGAGCTAATTCGGCGATAAAGGGCAGCTATCTGCGTTTATGTGTGTATGCCCAGTGAGACAGATAGACTGAACTTAGAAGAAGCAGGGATTCGGAGAAAGCAGAGTTTACGAGCGGACAGAGATGATTAAAGATGTAGAAAGCTTTAATAAGTATACAGGTTATATGAAATTTGGTCTTAATATACGAAACCATTCAGTAGTAGACCGTGAATTTACTTTTACAGTAGTTGCTGGCATTTTCGTAATATACACCTTCACAGTTTCAGATGTAATTCAACATATTACAATTATAAATGTTTTTTAGTGTCCGATACATTTGCCATTTGCTCAAACTCCGCACTAAAGTTGTTGGAACATAATAAAAATAAAACTTGACTTCAAATATAACTACACTTTTGTGTCAAATGCAAATACTTATATAAACGTCAGTACATAGGTTTCACTTTCTAATTATTTGAAGTAACTGTAAAGTTCTTTTTACGTTTAACGGGATTAGTTGTAGAAAGTTACTACTAAAGTAAAATTAAATAGCTGACATAAAAATAATATGAAAATGTTGAGTTTATGTCAATCGTTATTGCAAGTACAGACAACCATATCAGTAAAAATACGAAAAAGTATGATATCAACTGACCCCTGAATAGCGCATCATATATCTGATATCGGCATTGACGTTTTTGGGTAAAAGACTTGCGGTTTGCAGTCTTTTAAAATCAGGAGATATATATATAAATCCGCCACAATTATGCCTGAATTAATATTATGTAACTTCAACTCTCTTTGGGAAAATTATTTAACTATATTTAATTCCACGGAATTTCGCTTCATTTACTAGGAAGACAATTTGGCTGGGTCTGTTTTATCATCTATAATGTGGGTCATCAATGCTAAGCTGCTTCTGCTATTATGCTAATTAATTTGAAAAGGTTTTTTCGAACAGATTTCAGGGAACACCGCGAAGTGGTGTCAGTGGAAAATCTCTGATTATGTACTTTTTTCGAATCCATAGTGTGTATATCTAATGAACAGCTTCAGCAAGTTAAAACAATACCAACATTAGTTGCTTCACAAGGAACATTCTCCATGCCATTTAACTCGCAGCTGTAAGACTAGGAATATAAAACACATGGCAGTGTAGAGAATAGCTAAATATTTAATAAAATGGTTGGATGTGGACAAAACACCAGATTCGTGGAAAGCCCAATGAAAATAAATAAATGTCTCTCCAAGACAACAATATATTTGACACCACAAAATAACTGTTACAACGTGTATAAGTGCAAGGGTACAATAGTCACTGAACAAAACTATACTAAAATATACTATGAGACTAGGAATCTGAAGAAATGTATAGTAAACGAAATTCAAAAATAATTCATCATTTTATAGATGGTTTAACGGCAAGTTTCTGATGAAAATGATAACGTTATCACAGAAAATTAGAGATTATTTGGAATTTATAACAAGGGAAGACTACACACTTTTTGCAATACTCGCCCACGAGTAATAACTTATATCAGAAATTCTACAAATCAAATACATACAAGCTTTATGTCTGTTTGTCTCTATATTTAAAATCTCTACCTCCTCTGAAACTAAAAATCCAAAGTATTGAATTTTGTACGGACCGTTCTTTGATGGGTCTTTAGCCGTTTTAAATAGTTTTAAAGGATAAAAAATATTTAAGAATTTAAAATATAGTAATACCTTTTATACCTTGATCTTGGATTATTACAGAATTTTACTTTTTAGTCATTCGTGTGCGTGTCACTTTGGTACAGTCATAACATCACTGGCTTTGGATTCTTCAGATTTGCTTTCGATTTTAGCTGGTAGCAATCAAATACATTTTTTTGGATATCACGTCTCTATAATAATATATACAAAATCGGGACAAATTTAAATATCATATTTGAGAGTATTCTACACTATATATATATATATATATATATATATATATATATATATATATATATATATATACGAAACTAGCCAAATGAAAACATATTTAAGTGTATTTTACGTAAGGCGAAATTGGGAGATCAATTCCCCCGCTAGTCTCATATATAAATGGCTATATGTCGTCTGTCTGTCCTTATATTTTCAAGCTCTATGTTTTCCGAAACTAAAAATCGAAGAGCGGCGCTAGGAGCCTTAAATCGTTCAATTATTTTAGACTGTAAGTTTATGGCTATAAATAGCGTTTAAGATTCACAAACGAGTCGAATTACAAAAATAATCACATTTTCGTACATCGATTATAATTCGTTTTTAATTTGTAATGTTTAATCAGTTTATATGTGGATCTCAATGGTAGAGTCTTGACCTCATCAGTGTTTTAACGCCACGATTTTACTTCCTGACGTCATCATCATTTCGACCGGTCAAATGAGGTAAAGAACATCATCGATTTTTGTAACTGTTGTCTGCGTGTCGTCATTCAACAATTGAAGGTAATGTGTTAATCAACTTAATATGAACTTTGTATAACCCCCTTCCAAGTAATGTGTCCCCCTCCTCCATCATAAGTTATGATGCTCCCCTCTGATGTAAATTAACAGTATTATACATCTCTTCAATAATGAATTCTCATCTTTTAAGGTATCTCATCATCGTCAATCCTGTATTACATGTGCGAGTTTTATGTCCCCATCATCTCTTTATATATGATCCCCAATATGAAACCCCCCTGCTATACAACAATATAAGAACTCTGGACAAATTATTATATTATAATAAAGCGTATTTGACGAAAAGTTAAAGCCACCCCCTCCGCAAGTCCAATTTACAGAATTCATCATGTATTTCTGTCTGACTCCATATTTAATAAAAACTATTTATTGCGACACTAAAGTCGCAACGTGACGCTAAGCGCCTTAAATAATTGGATTTTTATGGACCGTTTTTTATGGTCTTTTAGGTGTAAAAATAGTTTTAAGGAGCTAAAATACGTCAAAATTAATAAAAAACAGCATGCATCTTTAATATTCATTTTATATTATTTTATATTAGTTCATATGCGTGTCACGTTGGTACTGTGGTAACCTCAGAAATTTTGAATGGTAGCGTTTTGCCTTCCGTTTCTATTCTAACTGATGACACGCAAATGCGTTTTAATATACGTTTTAAATCACGACTCTATAATGATACAAGCAGTTCAGCCCGGATTTGCTCGGACCCTAGATAAAATGCGTAACTTTATGCGCATACGTATATATATATATATATATATATATATATATATATATATATATATATATATATATATATATATATATTAATGTTTGAATCATGCTCAGGTCAAGCAACTACCTCTAATAATTCATGTGTTTAGATAAAAAAAATAGTGGAATAGTTTGGAAGAGTCTGATCAACAATTTAAACGTTGAGCCGTTGTCAGCCAAATTTCTGTCCGAAAGCCGATTAAAAATTTTTCTCAAATCTCAATATCCCTTATGATATATACTGAGTCTGTAGACTGAAAATTGACAGAGTAGTTTGGTAATGAAATGTACACACAGACACACAATAATTTTTGTAGTTATACTAACATTTCAGCTCGGCTTTACTCGGGTCTTAATTACTGGGTATAACTTTATGTACACATGTATATATAAATGAAAAAGATTGGCTCATGCCCGGGTTATCTTCATCTAATATTTCAAATCTTACCCAAAATTGTCGGAGAAGTTTGGTAGAGTCTGCAAATATAAACATTTTCAAATTTTACCTCTTGAGAGCAAGAATTTTACCCTTACACATTTATTGTTTTGGGCTTAAATCAAATTTCCAAGTAACCTACATCTAAACTTTCAAGTGTTTAGTCTCAAAATTTGCCGAGGAGATGGTAGAGTTTTCAAAGCTGAAATCCTTGAACATTGACCTCTTAACAGGCAAGTTTCTGGCCGAACATCAATAACAAAAAGGTGTCCACCCAACACCCTTTCGTTAAATCTCGGGTCTGTAGACATAACATTTACAAAGTAGGTTGGTAGGGAAATATACACGTGGACATACACCAAGTTTCACTTTTTTAGATATAAGAAATCTGAAAAAATTAAAAATATGATATTAAAGTGTATTTTATGACCGGACAAAGCGGGCGCGATCCACCGCTAGAAATAAAATTACATTAATATATGTAGAAAGCTCGATTGGTAAATATCTATATGAAATACGTAAAGTAGGAAGCTCGTTTTCACGTTTTAAGCTTGTAATTATTACTGGGTGTTTAGAATTATATCGATTAATTATCATTTTAAATTTAGTCATATAATATATTAGAGCCTATGCGTATATTTGTCCCCATATTTTTAAAATCTACCGCCTACGAAACTAAAAGTCGTAGAGCATCGCTAGGGTCGTCAAATGATTGGAATTGAATGGACCGGTTTTATGGCTCCTTACCCGGTAAAAATTGTCTAAAATGGCTAAATTATTTTTAGAAAATCGTTATCATTTTGTACATTAATCTCAGTTCTTTTTTTCATTAAAATCCTGATCACGACACCAGATTGCGTGTTGTTACGTTGTAACGCTATAATAAAGGGTTGAATGTTTGTTTATCTTATATAATTATGTTGTATCATGCAGGGAATCGTTTGAGAGTGACATGTATTTTCAGAACCTACCTCTGCTTCTTCGATGTGGGACCATCTTGAATTTCTCGTCCTGAAAGAAAGGCTTGATACCTGTTTTTGGGTGAAGATTCAATCACTTCAAGACAAGGAATTAGTTTTATAGTTTATTTCACTTTTCCCAGATGTCCTGCAGAAGGTGGAAAGTGAAATCGGCCTGTGTGGGTTCTTCTTCTACACACGTCAGCTCCCCCCCAGTGAAGAGGAGGAGACAACGGGAAGCCGTCCGTTGTCTTCTGAGTCCAAATCAAATCTCAAGATTCAGCTAACCTGATCACATGACTTGCACGCAATCCAATCAGCTAATCTTAACTTCCGGTCAACGTGTCTACACTATAACTCACCTCTTCCTCTCTCTCTCTTTCTCTCTCTCCCTTTCTCTATTCCTTAACACTTTTAATCATTGGTACAGTTGTAACGTTCCCCACTTTGAATGCTACGGTTTTGCATTCGGTTTCGATTCTATCTGATGGCTCTTAAATATGTGTTTCTTTCGATAGGAATATATATATGAAATCTAGATGAATTATAATATATTTAAACGCATTTACGGACCGGGAAATTCCGAGAGACCTCGTTAGTATTTTATAAAGCGCTTAATGTATACTTACAGATTAAAAAAGATTATTTAATGTAGACATTATATTATAAATGACTAAACACTTTACGGATAGTCGGAAGTGAATATTGATTGTATTTCCTTAAACTACCTTACTTAAAACCAACTAAAACATTATACATTACCTACAAAAATATTTCAAGGAAAAACATTATTTGAGACGCAGTTGAAAGGATGCATACGTAAGAATTTCAACAACTAAATATATACATACGTTGGTCGGCTTTGAAACGATTCCAATGATGACTGCAGATAAACGACTCGTAATGGCATACTGCAAAAGACGTATGGCAATGGCATGCCATCGAGTATGTATATGATTCGTTTTATAAATAAATAGAGCGATTAGACAAAGAGCGTGAAATACGTCAATGGAAGAATATAAAAAATTGAAAGAAAAGAAGTTGAAATAGATGAGACGCATACAATTTGAAAATTATTCAACGATTTAAAAATCATACACACCTCTTACGAGAAAAAAACATTATGAATTAGTAAAAAAAAGATATTAGAGGGTTATTTATTAATACCTACACAAAGTAATTATGTCACAAAAGATCATGTTCACTATATATTAGCCATGAGAACCACAGGGATTATGATAGAGGTTTATAATTAAGTATGGCAAATCTATCAGGCGACATTATCCGTATAGTAGCATGATAACAAGCAGAACAAACCTCGTATTTAACAAACACACTGACACGTTACATATGATTAATTGTTGATGTAAATAATCTATTTTGCTCTTCTTGTAATTAACCTTCATTTTTTCCTCATATGTTCGGTATAGAGGGAAGGATGTTCTCTTTCGCACATAGCAGACATAGTTTTAGATCATGCATTAACCTGGATTGATCTCAGTTTGGAGAAATAACAGTAGCCTGAATGTTTTCAAAATATAACCCTAGTGTGAATGCCATGGATAATAACACGACTTGCTAATGTCTGCTTATCAGATATTTTATCACTCTAGTGCAGAATACATCATGTATAAACCGTATATATATATATATATATATATATATATATATATATATATATATATATTTATTTATACATATATATACATATATACATATATATATACAAATATATATATGTATATATATATATATATATATATATATATATATATATATATATATATATATATATATATATATATATATATATATAGCTACATTAATTAATAGGCTAAGTGATTTAGAAGTCAGGACCACATTGACTACTTACTGGTTTATCTATTTTTATATACGAACGACTATTTTCTCTAGGCAAAAACACAGCAATTATTTATTTTATTATTTAGTATGTTTTCGTTTGAGAAGTTTCGCTGTAATTAGCGTTGACAAAAACCATACGATATGTAAAATAATAAAAAAAGTTAATTGTTGGCAATGAGCAGTTAATATTATATTAGCAAAATCGTAATTGTCTTAATTAACCTACTCGATACCGAATAAAAATAGAAATTAATTTGCGATATTTTTCTATTATTCAGGAATATAGCAATCGCAACTTCTAGTCGTCGTAATCATCATCATCATCATCATCATCATCATCATCATCATCATCATCATCATTATCATCATCATCGTCGTCGTCGTCATCGTCGTCGTCGTCGTCGTCGTCGTCGTCGTCATCGTCGTCATCATCGTCATCGTCGTCGTCATCATCATCATCATCATTAAATTAGTAAAATTAAGAGATGTGGAATTATTCCAAACAAGTAAAGCATTGTTATACTAATAATAATCCTCGTGAATATAATTGCCATTACAATTGATATTATATGCGCTTGTTACAATCACTAATAACAGAAACAACAATATCAACCATCATCATAATAATAATTACCACCACGATAATAGAAATAATAATAATTTTGAACGACTAATGCAAGAATTTTTATTATCATCATCACAAACAGCTCAAAATAGTGCTAACATGTCTAGCGATAACAATCAGTCTTTCTAAAATAGACAGTGATTTTTACACCATTATAAATATAGCTTGTCCACAGTTACAAATCAAGTCATAGTCACTATGACATTGTATTACTTCTACGCATGTGCAAGGGGAGAATCATAAGACAGATCTAAATTTTCGCAATATTTAATGGCAACTATATCGATATTTGGCTAGTAAAAAAATCATGATTAGCAATCTTACAAAAATATTCTGAAATAATAGTTAACAAATGTTTATTCGATTAAATACTTACTCCAAATCTGAGCATATTGTTTGACTATAATAGACCACTGATGATGTTGGCAATTAACTGCATTTTAAGAGAGTATAGTGAAAAAAAACTGCGCAAGTCCATAACATTAATCATAACAACTAAAAAATACCAAGTATATATATATACATATATATATATATATATATATATATATATATATATATATATATATATATATATATATGCGTGTGTGTGTGTGTGTGTGTGTGGGTGTGTGTGTGGGTGTGTGTGGTGGTGGGTGTGTGCGTGTGTGATTGGTGCTTGTTTTACGTTCAAGGCTACCTGCGATTTTTATAGCAGAAGAGACAAATGTATTTGTGTATAATATGACAATATATTTTTGAGAATAGCAAGTTTAAGCTAAATTAGACGTATAACTCATTTTATTCGCCTTCTATTTTCCGGAATTTTCTTGTTCATATTTGATTTTAATCAAGGTATCCTAATGTTCGTCAATTTAAATAAATAACTTAAAATAAAGATAGCAAATACAAAAATTGTAAACCTCAGTTTATGAGATAACACTAAGTTATGTTTTCTTACGTCATCATTTTCTCTATGATCCTAAACCATGTGTAACAAATAAGCCACTTACGACTGACTCGACGCATATGTATATGACTTGTACTATTTATTTCTATCGTGATGATACACTATTACTATTTCAGCGAGCCTTCTATTTAGGCTGTCAAAGGCAGCCTAGAATGCATCGTTGCATTAGAAAATAAGCATGTCCCCTGTAAAGCTATTTACTGACTCAGCAATATTTTATTTATTTTTGATAAATCGGCGATTGTCTAACATCATTCTAATAAAGGTTTTCGCTAGTCGTATCGTTATTGTAGTCGAAATATATAAGTGTGATTTTGTTTAGATTGGTATTTAGCCATTTTTATACCAATACAGACTGTTGTTGTTTTTTTAAGAACTTACACCAGATAAGTGTCAACCTGATCTTCGGTTTCGGCAAAATACTCAAGAGGTTATCGATATAAAAAAAAATCAATTTCATTGAAATATATTTACAGACCGTCATTAATTAAATGAAAAGTTATGTAATAGCAGTTATACATAACTTTATTATATTATCAGAAAAAAAGGAAAAATTAAGGCGAAAATATAAGAAAACATCTGTTTAGATCGAGACACTTCGAAGTTAATTGCTTATTATACAAAGAGAAGACCAGCATGACAGAAACCGCAAACATGGAAATACTAGTATGAAGACACCTAGATATGCCATAATAATGATAGAATAGGATAATATGGTAAACATAATTAAAATCAGTACAATATATAAAGCTAAATTTAAAGCGTATTATATATGCAGGAAATAGTAAAAATGCGCCACTATAAAATAATGATAACAAAGATTAGCCCTGATGATACCAAATTTCAAGAATACTGACGAAAGAACTGACACACTTAATTATCGCCCCATAATCCTCTTCCCGCTTTTCGCCAAAATATTTGAGTCAATAATTAATTATGCTCTATACATCTTCTTACAGCTGATTAACTCCTTACCAACCAATATTATGGATTTAGGCAAGCCTGCACCACAACAGATATCCTAACTCTAATCTATGAACGTATACACCATTCAATGGACAAAGTATGCAATGGACGAAGTAGCCCTAGATATATCTAAGGCTTTGAAATGGTATGGAACGATGTTCTACTCAGGAGAATCAGATCACATGATATCACTGGAAGATTACATAATGTAATTAAATCCTTCTGAAGTACGAGAAGAATCCGGGTTGTCCTCGACAGTCGTACATCTCAACAAAATAATATTAATGCGGGAGTACCTCAGGGGTGCATTTTGTGACCATTATTATTCCTAATATTCATAAATGGCATCCTTGATAAAATTGTCTCTGAGATGCTCATGACACCACTCTCTATAACAGGCACGAATGGATAACAAATGAACACCTATCCAAGGGAATGGGAGAAACGCTAGAAGAATACCTCCAATCTGTAGATGAATGGGGGAAAATTGGATGGTCACATCCATTGCTGCCAAGAATAAGCTAGTTTCCATTCAATAATTACAAGAAACCTTTTTTTACCACAAATAGCATGCCCCAAAATACATTACCTGAAAGTACTTCTTTTAAATACCCGGTCTAAGGTTTCCAGAAAACATGAAAAGATACACTGAGAGCATTACTAAGTTTGCTGTGAAGAATCTGGGCTCTAGCTACTATGCTAAAATGATACTTATGGCTGAAAGTATTCCGTGCCTCTATAAGGCCATAATTTGCGCAGATATGCAGTATTGTTGTCACTGGCTAGTGAATCTGCTAGTAGTCTCTCACTACCGGATAGGGTTCAAAATGGAATCACCAAGCTGATAGATCCTTAGCTGTCATCTAAGCTTCAGCTTCTTTCCCATCAACAAGATTTTGCACGTCTCTAGTTGTTCTACATGCATTTTAGTGATTAATGCTCTGACGAACTAAAATCCATTGTACGCTCTCGACGTAGGTCTCGACGTAGGTCTCGACGTAAATATTCCCGACAAACCCGACCACCAACTAAATCCAACCCCTACACAGATCACTATGGGTAAGAAAGACTTCTACTCTAATAGTTTCTTCCTGAGAACTGCTAGAGCTTCGAACTCTCTTACCACATTCTACTTTCCCAAATGTACTTACATGCAAAAGTTCAAAAGGAATGTGAACAGACAGCTTGCGTCTCATCTCTCTTCATAATATCACTGTAATTTATATTCCAGAAAGTAGTCCAGTTTTGGGGATTCAAAATTAAATAAAAAATAAATACATGAAAAGAAGCAAGAAAAACAATATGAAGATAGATGAGAAAGTGGTAAAGAAGAAGATGTAGAAATACAATCAGGAAATAGAAAATATGAAAATCCATATACAAATAGATCAAAATTAAGTTAAGATGATCTGAATTTTAAGAAAATCAGGCGAGAACACTTTTCCGAAAGAGTAGAAACAAAATAAAATAATCTAATATATTATCAGATATATCACTGTCTGTCTGTCTGTCTTCATATTTCCAAACTGTATCTTTCCTGAAACTAAAAGTTGTAGAGCGGCGCTAGCGACATCAAATGATTGGATCTTATACAGACGGTGCTTTCATGGGTCTTTAGCCGGTTAAAATAGGGTTTGTTTGTTGTTTGTTTTATCCAATACCAACATGTAAACACAGCTTGGTCACTGTCCACTGGCTGTCCAATCTTCAGAGAGTGTTTTATCAGAAAGCCGTTCTAAACACGGGGAAAATGTGGGTGTTTATTCCGAAAGGAATATTCTTATTTTTAACCATGGTATAAAACATGCAAAGAAAAACTTTCAGGTTGAACACCCTTTGAAGATTTGACAAATGCATATTTACCCATCGGTTTGATATAAGTTAAACCACAATATTATGCAGGCGGATTTCAACGTACATTATATTGAAACACATATTTGTAATATATTTGTTTTCTTACAAATTTTAATTACGATGGAATTGTTTATTATTTAGAAAAATATGTGACAGCAAATTTCAGAAAATAATGCTTGCAGAATAGCGAAAAGAAATACAATCGGCGAATTAAAATAATCTGTCTTCCGCAGAAGCCAGTTATCGAGCTTTGTACTAAAGAGTTAATAAATGTTTTCTATATAATAACCCATACCTGTAGATTATCGCCCCAAACCCACACTAATCGCCAGTAAGTAACAGTGCTAGTAATCACAGACAGTGGCTTTCACGATCTGCCACTAGAAACCAATGTACGACATTGAATACCAAAGTAATACATTTTGAGCCACGGCAGTTAGTAACGATTTTGTGTTTGACCTGGCATGCTTCCATCATCCAACGCCAGTTAAAGGGGTCCACCAGTAATGTTATAATTTCCATTACTACTCTTTCTCACATAACACAAGCGTAAGTGTTCAAACTCTCATTAAACTCGAGCAAGCGTACAATATAGCTAAACGTAGCGCCCTGATATATAACACACATACAAACACAAACATGCATATTAAAAAAACCCCATATATATATATATATATATATATATATATATATATATATATATATATGAAAGATAGATAGATAGATATATGGATATGGATAGATAGACAGCAATTGTCCATTTGAATGTCTATATTCCCTGCTTTAATAATAGACTAATTTAGTTTCCTAATTGAGTTATTCTAATGTCCTATAGAATATATTCCTGTATTTTTTAAACGGGTTTAATGAATACCGCCGTCAGTTAGTGGTCCACAATGCTTTTTTTTTCGAATGTATGTTTGATTTTTACTTGCAGAACCTGTGTATATTCCACAGAATACTCATTCCGGTGAAATATATTGATGTTCAACGTAAAAGAGACGCTCTGATACCATTCTAGCTTTTTTGTTAAAACTACAAAAGTGTTTATCTGTGTTAACACGAACGCCCTATAAATCTACGTCGTAAATACGCTTAAATATGCTATTGTAATTCTTGAAGATATTATTACAGTGTTAATGGTCTACTAATTCTTATATGTGATAAAGTTGCGATTTAAGAAATAAAACAAATATAACCATATGATTTGGGTGCATCAGCTTAAATCAAAAACGGGAAACAAACATATGAAATAAAAATAAGTATATATATATATATATATATATATATATATATATACATATATATATATGTGTGTGTGTATATACCTTAAGTTTATTCAAGCAATAACTTACACTGAAACAAAAATAATATTGAGAATTCTTGATAAAATTATTTATAAAAAATAGATTACTGGGACTGACACCAGTTATAATCGAAACCGAAACCTAAACCCACGTAGAATTCTTTGTACAACTATTTATGACATGAAATGGAAATACATAACAATTAAATTACACCGATGTAATCGTGGCACAGAAAAAAACCCACACGGTGTTGTATCATTATATAGATACTTTAATGCGACGTTATAAAATGTAGAAACCAAAAAAATGAAAGTAAAAATAACGCCTACACAGTATATGTTGTTTATTTCTCTTTGTACACACACACATAATCACCCACACACACATACACATATATATATATTATATACATATATATATATATATATATATATATATATATATATATATATATACACGTACCATTAGTATACATGATCGAACATGATACACTAGTTGATAACAAAACATTACACCGCAAAAATACAAATTCCCGTATGTGCACTATATATATATATATATATATATATATATATATATATATATACATATATATATAATGGTTTCCTCCTTATTCGAAAAACCTATCCATATATGCCCAAATGAATGAATGCTCATGAACTTCTAACAAATAATCTTACAAATCGAATGATTATGGGCTTAAAACATATATCATCCACTTTGATTTTAATATACATTTAATTGGATATGTTCATGTTCTTCCTTTTTATGTTGATTATATATATATATATATATATATCTATGATTATATATATCTCCAAATTTATGGCTTATATCTGTTACTATTGATCGCCAAATGTCTGTGCGTGTTCATACACATAACTGGATACATATCGATGTATATCTAATTATATGTGTGTTCTTAGGATGATAACCTCATAGGAACATCTCCACTGGCCAAAAAGAAATCGGAACTCCGACAAAATAAAACTTTAAACATTATCTAGCGGATGGATCTTCGTTTTTCCTTAATCTTTTATTCTTTTTAGTTTTTATTTACCCTGGATTTTATGTTCTTCTATGACACTTTTTTACATTTCTCCGTGATTAGTTCAGTCAATTTGATTAAATACATCGCAGTTGGTGCATTTGCAACAGGAGAAGATACCATGTTTTTTTTTTAAATCTTTTTATTTAGAAGATTATATTGAGATTTTTTTTTATTATTATTTATAGGGGACTTCGGCTCATCCAACACTGACCGCGAATCTTCATTCGACTCTTTGAATCATGAATAAAATAAGTAAGAGAACACACAAGATTAATCGATTGAGAAATATTAAGGGAAAGTTTTTGAAAGGAGGAAGGATTGATGTTCTTTTGCCGGAAGAATGAATAAGATTAACTCGACCTATACAAAAAAAAATGAAAGAAATAGGTTAAAATTAGGCATAAAGATTTACTAACGGATAACGACATGAATTTACGTTCGTTAAAAATCCATGCAAGTAATGAATGGGAGTGGAAGAACCTCAGTGTTTGTGAAACGGCACATCGCTAAGAAAAAAAGGAAAGGAGGAGGAGAAGAAGAAGAAGAAGAAGAAGAAAAGGAAACTATATAACTAGTAGAGAATAATAATTAGAAATAACAATGAAAATATGAAAAGAAACACAATTAGTGCATACAAAACAAGGATGGAAACTTGTATGAAAAAGGATACATGCATAAAAATACGATGAAAATATAAGAGTTAAAATAAGAAAAAGAAAAAAAAAGGAGAACAATGATAGGAAAACAGTGCTTATAGAAACATGCAAAAGAAAAAGAACGAACGAAGAATACGGAGATTATTTTTTATAAAATGAAACAGAATAAGTAAACCCGAGAAAATACCAATCAAATTAAAAATACATGGAGGACAAAGAATGGTAAAATGAAAATAAAATATAACGACAAAGAGAGAGAGAGAGAGAGAGAGCGATAAAGAGAGGAAAAGAGAGCCAGAAAAAGAGGAGGGAGGAACCAAAACTCGGGGGGCAAAAGGTAACTGGATGAAACAACATATAAAACGATAAAGATGAAGCAGATAAAACAAATAAATTCCAAAAATGAAACAAAAATGCTTGTTGAGTAATACCACAGAAAATTATAATTAACGTAAATTACTGGCACATAATTCAAATAATTTATTTAGACAGAGACACAAATAGAAAAAAAATAATACGGACTATGGGAAATATAACGATTAAAGAAAGAAAATTAGTTTAAAAGCAAACAAAAAATCAGGCAATCGAAATCTAAGATAAGCCAAGAACAACATTATATAACATCCAATATTTCTGCTATTGTACGACTATTTACATAGACCCATACTACTACTACTACTACTACTACTACTACTTCTCCTCATCCTCCTCCTACTACTACTACTAATAATAATAATAATAATATAATACTTTGTAAGATAAACCGTCTTTCAATATTTATATCTGAAAATACATTTTCATTTGCATGGTTGTAGTCTATTCAAGAAAGCACATGCCTCATTTTAAAGATAAATGGTCAGTTAATATAGTATATAAGCTATTTCTGCTATGTTTATATAAACATTAAAAGCATGTGCCAGTTGACATACATTGATATTTACGCGCCACTCTAATGACGACACGTGAAAGCAAAATGAATATCTTAAAACATGAAAATAATCGGAATTTTAAATGTAAAACTACATTATGGACAATAAAAAAGAAAGTGTGTAAATATATAACGTAAAACTCAAAGTACGGCGAAAATATAAATTACAAAAAATTGTATAATTATCAGAAACTTAATATTGAATGATATTTCCGACATGGCATAACTGTCTTGAGAAATAAGTACCAAGTATATTGTGAGATGTTAACAGCGCTATAAAATACCAATAGAAAAGCAATATCGAAATTTATTTAAGAAAATTTATTACCTTAAATTTGTTAGAGAAAATTGGCAAAGTAAAGATATTTATTTATAAAGCTGAATGCGTGTGTGCGTGTGTGTGTGTCTGGTCACGAATAGGCTCGAATGGTTGACTATTTAAAAAAAAACTGATTACATATAATGATAGAAGATGTATCGAGAAACAGGAATGAGTATGTTTGATCTGACATAACAGTGGTTCGTTAAAATTGTGGGATCTTCGTTCGCGCCTAGTCCACAAAGTATGGAAATAAAAAAAAAATACGCATTAAAAAAAACGTTTACAAGTGTTTTGATAATAATGCACATAATAATGTATGTTGTTTTTTAACCCAGTCAACGACGGGTAATTTTGCTAATATATATATATATATATATATATATATATATATATATATATATATATATATATATATATATATATATATATATATATATATATATATATATATATATATATGGTTGATTATTTTAAAAAGCTGACTACCTATAATGACAGAAGATATATTGAGATACAGGAATGAGATTTTTGATCTGGCAGAACAGGGGTTCTTTAAAATTTTGGTATCTGCGTTCGCGTCTGGTCCACAATGTATGGGAATAAAAAAAGGGAAAAATAAAAAAAAACGTTTACAAGTGCTTTAATATAGATGTACATCAGAATACTTTGATAAGTGTGTTTTAACTTAAACAGGGATGGTATAATAAAATTGTGGGGTCTGCGTTCGCGTCTGGCCTCCGTAGAATGGAAATAAGCACATAAAGACTTTTTATATCTATCTGCGTAAGTATATTTTGATAATTATGTTTCAGTTTTTAAAAAATATGGTATGATAAAATTATAGGGTGTTCGTTCGCACCTG
Source organism: Euprymna scolopes (assembly GCF_053919585.1). Classification (NCBI taxonomy): domain Eukaryota; kingdom Metazoa; phylum Mollusca; class Cephalopoda; order Sepiida; family Sepiolidae; genus Euprymna; species Euprymna scolopes. The sequence continues at coordinate 161,781,282 of NC_136484.1, read as the reverse complement.
ATCACCGTAGAATGGAAATATGTCACAATGTTTAACAAGGTTTTTGTAATATAGTGATAAGTGTTTCAGTGTGAACAGGTATGGTACAATAAATTATGTGGTTTATCTATTTTATTTCTACTTTCATCATATTTCGCGTTGGTTTTGATACCCCCAAATTCGAAGCTATCTGTTTACAATCCTTCCTTTTCACAACCTATCATACTTTCATAAATCAGAGTCCATTTTCTGTAGGATATTTTTGAGCCGAGTCAACGACGGGTACTTTTGCTGGTATAATATAAACCTGAATTTATGTGTGTGTGTGTGTGTGTGTGTGTGATCACGAATGGGCTCCTATATCGTTGACTATTAAAAAAAACTGATTACATATAATGATAGATGTGTCGAGACACAGAAATGGGGGTGTTTGGTCTGGCGGAATGGTGGTTCATTAAAATTGTGGGGTCTGCGTTCGCGCCTGGTCCACAGAGTATGGAAATAAAGCAAATTAAATTAAAAAAAAACGTTTACAAATGTTTTTGATATAGATGTACATAATAATACTTTGATAAGTATGTATAAACTAAAACAGGGAGGGTATAATAAATTGTGGGTGTGCGTTCGCGCCTGACCTCCATAGAATGGAAATAGGAACAAACTTTAATAAAGACTTTTCATGTCCATCTGCGTAAGTATACTTTGATAATTATGTTTCAGTTTTAAGAATTATGGTATGATAAAATTATGGGGTGTTCGTTCGCACCTGTCCTCTATAGAATGGAAATATGCCACACAGTTTAACACGATTTTTCCTTTAATATAGATCCACAGAATATTGTGAGAAGTGTTTCATTGTGAACAGGTATGCTATAATAAATTATGGGGTTTGTCTATTTTATTTTTACTTTCATCATATTTTGCTTTTGTTTTAATACCCCCCAAATTCAACCCAAATTTATAACCCTTCCTTTTCATAATCTATCATACTTTCATGAATAAATGAGTCCATTTTCTGTAGGCTGTTTTTTAACCCAATCAACGACGGGTACTTTTGCTAGTATATATATATATATATATATATATATATATATATATATATATATATATATATATATATAACATAAGAACAGAATCCAAACAAAAAGGAGAAAGCAAGGCAGTAACAATATAAGAGTGGATGAGGATAATTTTACATCAACATCATATTATGTAAGTAAACTTTAAATATTAAAACAAATAAAAACATAATTGCGTGGTTAATTTGAACAAAGAGAATAAACTAATCATTTTTATTTAAATTACATAGGGTTCCATCTGTATCTAAGTACTTGAAATAACGAAAGTGTGTCTCGGGTTTTGAATCACGAGTTCAGACATGTCCAACCGGTGATCCCATATTAGTGCAAAACTCGAGTCATCGAGGTCCAATTTATTAATTGTTAAATTCCTTATCTGTCAAAAGCATTTGGAAATTATAGTTAAATTTAAGTTAATCGTCCATTTCCCTTCTAGAAATACATTTTGCTGCTTTTGATGAACAAAGGAAATTGAAACATATTGTATGTCGTTAGTTGCTTTTAATATGTACACATATAAAAGAATTATTAAGTTACAAAGTAATAAGAAAGTATGTAGAAAAAAACGATTATGTTAAAGAAAAATTATATATCTATCTGAAAGGTTTAAATAATAACTATGTAATTTCAAAATTACCATAATTAAATTTGGACTCATGTTTACAGAAAGAGATCAATTCGGTTTCAGAATATATTATATTTTTACTTTGAGAGGAAATAAGTATAGTTATAGCTGCGGTTGTGACAAAGCAGCATGACATGGAGGCTGAAGTTTAAAACATCATTTTTTCATGATAGTCCAGTTGATTGACAAGCGGGTATTATTAGAGTTAAGTTTTTTTAAATGTAAGTGGTAAGAGAAGTTCCTTGGTTATTATTAGAATTATGGTTGTTAAAAGAAGAAATACTGTTTGATATTCTTTTCTTGATTAACGTTGAAGCAGCGTTGATATATGTATGTACTTTATTAAAAGCTCGAGGTCTGATATTAATAGTAAGTTGCTGATTTGTATATGTAAAATAGTTGAATTTTGTTCATTGTGTTCAACAAAGTGTATTTAACCGCAAGTCCAAATTTAATTATGGTAATTTTTAAATTACATAGTTTATGCGTTAACCTTTCAGATAGATATAAAGTTTTTTTTATCGTTTTAATCTGTATAATGTTTTATTACTTTATAAGTTAATACTCCTTTATTTTAATTCTTTATTTCTTCTTTGTTTGGCCGTTTTTTTATATCTGCAATTTCTGTTTTAGTCTTTTAATATTCCTATATATCTAATACATCAATCTACCCACACATTCACATCATGTATGTATATTTACTTATATTTTACTGTATGCATTTACTTACATACTTACTTGCTTTATCCGAAATTTGAAGATACCGGGAATCCTCTCCCCTTAAATAAATATTTTTTTTATCTTATATTTTATTTATTATTTACAATTTATTTTTATTTATTTATTAATTAATTAATAATTAGATTTATTTATTCCATTTAGTGTCTTTTAATAACTCTTGCTGCCATTTTCTTACGTAATAACGCGCACATTTCAGTTGACCTCTTCTTTGCCCTATATTTTTCGCGCCTTTTAACATCATTTTGTCAGAGTCATTTTGACAGTTGCTTTTCTATTTTATATGTAATTTTATCACCATTTAATTTTTATTCCCTTCTTCTTCACTGTTGTTTTCTCTTGTTCTTCACTGATTTTTTAAAATTACAATTTGTCTCAGCAGCCGTATAAACGCATATCTTATTTTTCTTTTATAAATATATTGGAATATTCCCCCCTTCCATGTATATATTTGTGAATTATTCCAGGTATTTCGTGCTCTTTGGATTATTTTGGACCATCTTCCAATTATGTGATTTCCTTGGATTTTACTTGTGCGAATGAACTTTAATTAACTTTCTTGTATTTACATTTTTGGATTTTACCGTCATTGGATAATTTACCATTCAGCAGACTATCTATTCACGTGAAATCACCTTTTTATTCGCCATAATCCGTCTGCTTCACTTTTTGTTATCAAGTAAGATCTTTGACTTACTTGCAGTTTCATCAAATACTTTGGTATGCAAAATCCGATCCCGCATTTTGCTACCCTCTAATGAAAACGAAAGTATTTCTTTGAAACACCGCGGATTAAGGAATATCAACTTATCAAGTGTTTCCATTTCAGATTATATGTTTTTAACTCTTTTCCACAGTGTTTCTTAACAAGTTTTATTAACTAGTTGCTCTTATTATGAACTCTATCTCCTATTTGGTTGTATCGAGCTTTTACATCTGGCTGAGATTCTTTTATAAATATTAATTCTTTAATATTTATAATAGACTTTAGTTTTACCATCTTGGATCATTTTGGTAAATTAAATTGTAATTTTTATTTTACTCTCTCTCTCTCTCTCTCTCTCTCTCTATATATATATATATATATATATATATATATATATATATATATATATATATATATATATATATATATATATATATATATATATATACGTATGTATGTATGATAGCATGAAGGGCCACAGTTGCCCTAGATCGAATGATGAACAACAAATGTTTCACTCCTTTGTAATCCTTTCATCGAAACCGATTGGATCGCTTATGTTTAAACCTACTCTATTTGTTGCATGCTCTTGTTGGGGGCATGTTGCCGTTCACCGAGTGATAACTAAGCGTATTTCCCTGAAGTTACTTTTCTCAATTTATATTGTATTCTACAGTGGATTATAAAACACCTAGTATTGATTTTATAAAATTAGTGTTATACACACGGCTTGAATTTACGTTCTAAATACATATATGAAACATCATCTTTCAGTGTTTGTCTAAACGGAGATATTTGCTTCGCAGGAACACATTTAATATCGATAAACCTATTCAAAATTTGACTAGCCTAACCTTTCTTCTTGTCCGCTGATAATGGCTTGAATTTTAGGTTAAAATGTAAAAAAAAACCCAAAAAAACTACAATAGTTCCATTGGGTTTTAAGCAATAAATAATTTTGTACACGACCCTGTCATACCAAAGAACCTACGACCTAATTTATATCATTAGTCATTCTCTTTGGTTAGTAATTATAATAGTCATATACGCTTTATATGACTGGTAGTATATCGTATTCAGACCGTTACCGGCGTATTAAAAATCCTTGTCATTTATCTATCTATGATTGTGGTTTTCTTTAATCCCCATTTTTCACAGCTAATATTTTATAAATTATTTCGGATACGTGTAGTGCTAAATATAGTACGCAAATTGTGAAATTGGTTCTTCCAAATCAGGTAGTGTTTTTTTTTTACACAGTGATCACCACTTATCAAGGCCCGGAAGCCACTCAGGGATAAGGGTTATTGAAAGTACATTACGTTAGTGTGGCGATTTGATGAAGTTTTTACTTAAGGGGGCGGTTCATTAGGAATTTGTTAACGTTGGATTTGAACACATCCAAGTTGTAGTCCGGAGAGAAGCAGGAAGACGGAACAGAGTTCCACAGGCGTGCAGTTCTAAGAAAGAAGCTTTGTTCATGGAATCCGCGTTTTGATTTAGGCACATATATAGAGTGGGGGAAATTTTTCACAGTGGATTCAGCTAGACGGGTGTTTTTCGTGAAAGATTGGCGAGGGGGGACCAGAGATTGGAGTTCAGACGAGCACCTTCCATGGAAATAACGATAAAACAAGGATAGGCTCGCAACGTCTCTTCTGTGGGAGAGAGGTTGCAGGGTAGAGAAAAGGGCATCCCCCACTAAGCCACGAAGTCTATTTTGTACTCTGTCAAAGCAGGATGGGCTGTTTTTAGCAGCTCCTGCCCAGATATGGCAACAGTATTCCATCCTTGGACGTACTTGGCTTTGACGAGAATATTATCTCTTGATATAGCAATGTCGAATGGGCACCACGTTCCCCGGGCTTTACTAGTCTGACTTTTATTTTTTGTGGATATCTTGACGAAGAATTTAGGTTAAGAAATTCAACACCCTGCAAGTATTGAGGGAAAGCATCAATAACGATATTAGATGTTTAAATTGCAATACCAATATAGTGTAATCTGTCATGGATAATGCTTTGGAAAGAGCACAAATATGTGAAGCTGAAAATGGGTAGCATTGAAAAGATATTACTTTACAAAAAAAAAAAGATTGTGTGAATTTTTTCATTCTTTAAAATATGTCCTGATATCTTCGTCAGATTAGGTTAAATTACGTTTTTTTTTAATAAAGAATCTATTTAAGTAAAAAAAAAATCTTGAGTGACTTCTTGGACATGTTGTATAAGGTGATAAATATCTCATAATCGCATTTTATTTGATAGATTATCTATTATGGAGACATATCGAAGACTATCTGATGAACAATTTTTGAAAACTGCAATATACATTAATCTGAAATTTGTCTGAAATTTCATTTAAAAAAGTCCAGCCGTTTTGGAGTCTATAAGAAACGATCACGCAGAAACACCCAAACACACGCATAAAACACATAAACAAAACTGGCTATATATAATAGTAGATATATGTACATATATAAGTTTGTTTATAGATAAATAAAACATATAATTAATAACGCCGCTTGTACGTAAAGGGGTTACTACTCGGGACCATGAATAGGCAATATTAACAAGTTTTACGTAACATTTCAACCTGCATATTAGTACAGCAGAGAAAGCAGGTATAAGAAAGGGAATTTCACAGTCTAGTTGCTAGACAGAAGAAAATATTAGAGTAAAAAAGTTTTCTGGCATTTAATGAATTCGACAGTTAAGTAGTGTAATTTGGTTGCTAAAATGGTTTGTCAAGGATATGTATGTCGTGTGGCCACAAGTGCATTGAGTTCATCAAACAGGCACGGGGATTCTACGTTGCGGCGATTGGACATAGTTGGAGCATAGTAGTCAACGTTCTACCTAATAGATTGAATACCCTTTTGTAGACACTATCCAAGACGAAGTAGCTAATAATAGACTCACCAGAGCAGATGTGACAACATGGGCGAATTGTGTTTCTGATGATGTACTTATAAGAATCAAGTCGACTAATCTTCTATCTAGTAAGAAAGAAGCTATCTCTATAGCAGCGGCCTTCGCATTGAACTGAATGTATTTGTTTCAATTCATATTGCTTATGAATCCTAAGCCGTGTAGATTGAAGGAATATGTGTTCACAGATGACTTTTAAAATATGAGTACTAGAACGACCTTGCCAAAATCAATACATGTTTATGTAAGAGGACTAGGTTTTCCGAGGTCGAGGGCAAGTGCTAGATTAATCAAATTGTCAAACCTCATAACGAAGACGAGTAGGGGTCTGATAGAGCGATAATTAAAAAAGGTAAATATCGATTTATCTACCTTCCTCTAACTCTCTGTTTCTATTTCTCTCTTTTTCTCTCTCCTTATATATACATGAATAACTATTGTTTTTGTAGTCGATGTTAGGGAACGTAAACATCTCTTTTCGTAAAAAAATTACATAGCAGTATTATGAAATAAGATAAATTATTCACTAAGCCCCCAGATAAATTTGTAATTAATATTTAAGAAACATACTACGCAAATAAAACGAAAGAACTTGAAACCTTTGGACACCACAGATCCTAGAAATCGAACATTTCCACGCCTTTTTTTAAAATCTTTATTCGTTTTAAATATCTATTTATATTTGAGAAATGTTAGCTTTTTTTCCCCGAACTCTATTTGATTTTTAATATGTATTAGGAAATAAGATTACGAAGATAAATTATACTTACTTATGCCATTGACTAAATGTAAAATAAAGGGTAGAAACAACCGAGAAGATCAATTTACCTTCTATGGTCTAAATACATACGTTCATTGATACATTTACATGTTAAATACTAAGGTAGTTGGAATTCTTCAGACTTACGAAATAGAAACATAAAACAATGATGATGTATTCAGATGATAATCTAATGAGAACTATGAACTAGAAATATAGATTAAAATAGAACAAAACATAACATGCTTTGTAAAGATTTGATGAATTTTAATCAACATAATGTTCTCATTTTTATAACGAAAAATCAAACACGAAGAAGACGGCATGTAATTAAATATCTGTATATGTTAAAAAATAATGGCTCCGTATATTAATGACAAATGGGGCTTAAATGAATCAATTATTTGTTTTTATATGCGATTTTGGATTTTAGATTTTAGATGATAAATTAGAGTATCTAATGTTACACGGCAAAATGTTACCAGGCCAGTGTAATTATTATGGCTTTGACAACAGTATTTTTTTTTAAATTTTTTGACTCTCTGGTACAAATCCGAAGCAGTTAGGCACACTTAATCAACAGAGAGCCACACTCCTCTCTATAAAAACATATAAAATATTAACTCAAGGGTCAAAATAATGATAAGAATATGCTGTCGTCACAGCCCTAGTTTTAATATATCGCTCGATTTAAGTACATTCATGCGTAATATTTGTAAGAAAATTGATGACATAGGAACTTGTTGCGTTAAATAAATAAATATATATATATATATATATATATATATATATGTATATATATATATATATATATATATATATATATATATATATATATATATATATATATATATATATATATATCTTCTTCTTCTTGCTCGTCCGTCGAAGTCGACGATGACCAAGGTATCAATCAGTTCGCCGTCAGGGGTTTGTGGGTCCTGAGATGGCTGATGAGGCCAATCCGTGCTCGGCAGACTCTTCCATACTCTGGACACGTGAATAAACATTAAAAGCATGTGCCAGTTGACATACATTGATATTTACGCGCCACTCTAATGACGACACGTGAAAGCAAAATGAATATCTTAAAACATGAAAATAATCGGAATTTTAAATGTAAAACTACATTATGGACAATAAAAAAGAAAGTGTGTAAATATTTAACGTAAAACTCCAAGTACGGCGAAAATATAAATTACAAAAAATTGTATAATTTCAGAAACTTAATATTGAATGATATTTCCGACATGGCATAACTGTCTTGAGAAATAAGTACCAAGTATATTGTGAGATGTTAACAGCGCTATAAAATACCAATAGAAAAGCAATATCGAAATTTATTTAAGAAAATTTATTACCTAAAATTTATTAGAGAAAATTGGCAAAGTAAAGATAAAGATATTTATTTATAAAGCTGAATGTGTGTGTGTGTGTGTGTGCGTGTGTGTGTGTCTGGTCACGAATAGGCTCCTATATGGTGTACTATTTTAAAAAAAAACTGATTACATATAATGATAGAAGATGTATCGAGAAACAGGAATGAGTATGTTTGATCTGACATAACAGTGGTTCGTTAAAATTGTGGGATCTTCGTTCGCGCCTAGTCCACAAAGTATGGAAATAAAAAAAAAATACGAATTAACAAAAAACGTTTACAAGTGTTTTGATAATAATGCACATAATAATGTATGTTGTTTTTTAACCCAGTCAACGACGGGTAATTTTGCTAATATATATATATATATAATTATATATATATATATATATATATATATATATATATATATATATATATATATATATATGATTGATTATTTTAAAAAGCTGACTACCTATAATGACATAAGATATATTGAGACACAGGAATGAGATTTTTGATCTGGCAGAACAGTGGTTCTTTAAAATGTTGGTATCTGCGTTCGCGTCTGGTCCACAATGTATTGGAATTTAAAAGGGAAAAATAAAAAAAAAAACGTTTACAAGTGCTTTTATATAGATGTACATCAGAATACTTTGATAAGTGTGTTTTAACTTAAATAGGGATGGTATAATAAAATTGTGGGGTCTGCGTTCGCGTCTGGCCTCCGTAGAATGGAAACAAGCACATACTTTAATAAAGACTTTTTATATCTATCTGCGTAAGTGTATATTGATAATTATGTTTCAGTTAAAAAAAAATATGGTATGATAAAATTATGGGGTGTTCGTTCGCACCTGATCACCGTAGAATGGAAATATGTCACAATGTTTAACAAGGTGTTTGTAATATAGTGATAAGTGTTTCAGTGTGAACAGGTATGGTATAATAAATTATGTGGTTTATCTATTTTATTTCTACTTTCATCATATTTAGCGTTGGTTTTGATACCCCAAAATTCGAAGCTATCTCTTTACAATCCTTCCTTTTCACAAGCTATCATACTTTCATAAATCAGAGCCCATTTTCTGTAGGATATATTTGAGCCGAGTCAACGACGGGTAATTTTGCTAGTATAATATAAACCTGAATGTATGTGTGTGTGTGTGTGTGTGTGATCATTAATAGGCTCCTATATCGTTGACTATTAAAAAAAACTGATTACATATAATGATAGATGTGTCGAGACACAGAAATGGGGATGTTTGGTCTGGCGGAACGGTGGTTCATTAAAATTGTGGGGTCTGCGTTCGCGCCTGGTCCACAAAGTATGGAAATTAAAAAAATTAAATTAAAAAAAAAACGTTTACAAATGTTTTAGATATAGATGTACATAATAATACTTTGATAAGTATGTATAAACTAAAACAGGGATACTATAATAAAATTGTGGGTGTGCGTTCGCGCCTGACCTCCATAGAATGGAAATAGGAACAAACTTTAATAAAGACATTTCATATCCATCTGCGTAAGTATACTTTGATAATTATGTTTCAGTTTTAAGAAATACGGTATGATAAAATTATGGGGTGTTCGTTCGCACCTGTCCTCTATAGAATGGAAATATGCCACACAGTTTAACACGATTTTTTCTTTAATATAGATCCACAGAATATTGTGATAAGTGTTTCATTGTGAACAGTTATGGTATAATAAATTATAGGGTTTGTCTATTTTATTTTTACTTTCATCATATTTTGCTTTTGTTTTAATACCCCCCAAATTCAACCCAAATTTATAACCCTTCCTTTTCATAATCTATCATAATTATTATAAGCCTTATAGACCCTTCCTTTTCATAATCTATCATACTTTCATAAATAAATGAGTCCATTTTCTGTAGGCTGTTTTTTACCCAGTCAACGACGGGTACTTTTGCTAGTATATATATATATATATATATATATATATATATATATATATATATATATATATATATATATAACATAAGAACAGAATCCAAACAAAAAGGAGAAAGCAAGGCAGTAACAATATAAGAGTGGATGAGGATAATTTTACATCAACATCATATTATGTAAGTAAACTTTAAATATTAAAACAAATAAAAACATAATTGCGTGGTTAATTTGAACAAAGAGAATAAACTAATCATTTTTATTTAAATTACATAGGGTTCCATCTGTATCTAAGTACTTGAAATAACGAAAGTGTGTCTCGGGTTTTGAATCACGAGTTCAGACATGTCCAACCGGTGATCCCATATTAGTGCAAAACTCGAGTCATCGAGGTCCAATTTATTAATTGTTAAATTCCTTATCTGTCAAAAGCATTTGGAAATTATAGTTAAATTTAAGTTAATCGTCCATTTCCCTTCTAGAAATACATTTTGCTGCTTTTGATGAACAAAGGAAATTGAAACATATTGTATGTCGTTAGTTGCTTTTAATATGTACTCATATAAAAGAATTATTAAGTTACAAAGTAATAAGAAAGTATGTAGAAAAAAACGAGTATGTTAAAGAAAAATTATATATCTATCTGAAAGGTATAAATAATAACTATGTAATTTCAAAATTACCATAATTAAATTTGGACTTATGTTTACAGAAAGAGATCAATTCGGTTTGAGAATATATTATATTTTTACTTTGAGAGGAAATAAGTATAGTTATAGCTGCGGTTGTGACAAAGCAGCATGACATGGAGGCTGAAGTTTAAAACATCATTTTTTCATGATAGTCCAGTTGATTGACAAGCGGGTATTATTAGAGTTAAGTTTTTTTAAATGTAAGTGGTAAGAGAAGTTCCTTGGTTATTATTAGAATTATGGTTGTTAAAAGAAGAAATACTGTTTGATATTCTTTTCTTGATTAACGTTGAAGCAGCGTTGATATATGTATGTACTTTATTAAAAGCTCGAGGTCTGATATTAATAGTAAGTTGCTGATTTGTATATGTAAAATAGTTGAATTTTGTTCATTGTGTTCAACAAAGTGTATTTAACCGCAAGTCCAAATTTAATTTTGGTAATTTTGAAATTACATAGTTTTTGAGTTAACCTTTCAGATAGATATAGAGTTTTTTTTTATCGTTTTAATCTGCATAATGTTTTATTACTTTATAAGTTAATACTCCTTTATTTTAATTCTTTATTTCTTCTTTGTTTGGCCGTTTTTTTTATATCTGCAATTTCTGTTTTAGTCTTTTAATATTCCTATATATCTAATACATCAATCTACCCACACATTCACATCATGTATGTATATTTACTTATATTTTACTGTATGCATTTACTTACATACTTACTTGCTTTATCCGAAATTTGAAGATACCGGGAATCCTCTCCCCTTAAATAAATATTTTTTTTTATTTTATATTTTATATATTATTTACAATTTATTTTTATTTATTTATTTATTACTTAATAATTGTATTTATTTATTCCATTTAGTGTCTTTTAATAACTCTTGCTGCCATTTTCTTACGTAATAACGCGCACATTTCAGTTGACCTCTTCTTTGCCCTATATTTTTCGCGCCTTTTAACATCATTTTGTCGGAGTCATTTTGACAGTTGCTATTCTATTTTATATGTAATTTTATCACCATTTAATTTTTATTCCCTTCTTCTTCACTGTTGTTTCTCTTGTTCTTCACTGATTTTTTAAAATTACAATTTGTCTCAGCAGCCGTATAAACGCATATCTTATTTTTCTTTTATAAATATATTGGAATATTCCCCCCTTCCATGTATATATTTGTGAATTATTCCAGGTATTTCGTGCTCTTTGGATTGTTTTGGACCATCTTCCAATTATGTGATTTCCTTGGATTTTACGTGTGCGAATGCACTTTAATTAACTTTCTTGTATTTACATTTTTTGATTTTAACGTTATTGGATAATTTACCATTCAGCAGACTATCTATTCACGTGAAATCACCTTTTTATTCGCCATAATCCGTCTGCTTCACTTTTTGTTATCAAGTAAGATCTTTGACTTACTTGCAGTTTCATCAAATACTTTGGTATGCAAAATCCGATCCCGCATTTTGCTAAGTCCTACCCTCTAATGAAAACGAAAGTATTTCTTTGAAACACCGCGGATTAAGGAATATCAACTTATCAAGTGTTTCCTTTTCAGATTATATGTTTTTAACTCTTTTCCACAGTGTTTCTTAACAAGTTTTATTAACTAGTTGCTCTTATTATGAACTCTATCTCCTATTTGGTTGTATCGAGCTTTTACATCTGGCTGAGATTCTTTTATAAATATTAATTCTTTAATATTTATAATAGACTTTAGTTTTACCTTCTTGGATCATTTTGGTAAATTTAATTGTAATTTTTATTTTACTCTCTCTCTCTCTCTCTCTCTCTCTCTATATATATATATATATATATATATATATATATATATATACGTATGTATGTATGTATGATAGCATGAAGGGCCACAGTTGCCCTAGATTGAATGATGAACAACAAATGTTTCACTCCTTTGTAATCCTTTCATCGAAACCGATTGGATCGCTTATGTGTAAACCTACTCTATTTGTTGCATGCTCTTGTTGGGGGCATGTTGCCGTTCACCGAGTGATAACTAAGCGTATTTCACTGAAGTTACTTTTCTCAATTTATATTGTATTCTACAGTGGATTATAGAAAACCTAGTATTGATTTTATAAAATTAGTGTTATACACACGGCTTGAATTTACGTTTTAAATACATATATGAAACATCATCTTTCAGTGCTTGTCTAAACGGAAATATTTGCTTCGCAGGAACACATTTAATATCGATAAACCTATTCAAAATTTTACTAGCCTAACCTTTCTTCTTGTCCGCTGATAATGGCTTGAATTTTAGGTTAAAATGTAAAAAAAAAACCAAAAAAAACTACAATAGTTCCATTGGGTTTTAAGCAAAAAATAATTTTGTACACGCCCCTGTCATACCAAAGAACCTACGACCTAATTTATATCATTAGTCATTCTCTATGGTTAGTAATTATAATAGTCATATACGCTTTATATGTTTGGTAGTATATCGTGTTCAGACCGTTACCGGCGTATTAAAAATCCTTGTCATTTATCTATTTATGATTATGGTTTCTTTAATCCCCATTTTTCACAGCTAATATTTTATAAATTCTTTCGGATACGTGTAGTGCTAAATATAGTACGCAAATTGTGAAATTGGTTGTTCCAAATCAGGTAGTGTTTTTTTTTTACACAGTGATCACCACTTATCAAGCCCCGGAAGCCACTCAGGGATAAGGGTTATTGCAAGTACATTACGTTAGTGTGGAGATTTGATGAAGTTTTTACTTAAGGGGGCGGTTCATTAGGAATTTGTTAACGTTGGACTTGAACACATCCAAGTTGTAGTCCGGTGGGAAGCAGGCAGACGGAACAAAGTTCCACAGGCGTGCAGTTCTAAGAAAGAAGCTTTGTTCATGGAATCCGCGTTTTGATTTAGGCACATATATGGAGTGGGGGAAATTTTTCACAGTGGATTCAGCTAGACGGGTGTTTTTCGTGAAAGATTGGCGAGGGGGGACCAGAGATTGGAGTTCAGACGAGCACCTGCCTGGAAATAACGATAAAACAATGATAGACTCGCAAAGTCTCTTCTGTGGGAGAGAGGTTGCAGGGTAGAGAAAAGGGCATCCCCCACTAAGCCACGAAGTCTATTTTGTACTCTGTCAAGGCAGGATGGGCTGTTTTTAGCAGTTCCTGCCCAGATATGGCAACAGTATTCCATCCTTGTACGTACTTGGCTTTGACGAGAACATTATCTCTTGATATGCAATGTCGAATGGGCACCACGTTCCCCGGGCTTTACTAGTCTGACTTTTATTTTTTGTGGATATCTTGACGAAGAATTTAGGTTAAGACATTCAACACCCTGCAAGTATTGAGGGAAAGCATCAATAACGATATTAGATGTTTAAATTGCAATACCAATATAGTGTAATATTTCATGAATAATGCTTTGGAAAGAGCACAAATATGTGAAGCTGAAAATGGGTAACATTGAAAAGATATTACTTTACAAAAAAAAAAGATTGTGTGATTTTTTTATTTCTTTAAATATGTCCTGATATCTTCGTCAGATTAGGTTAAATTACATTTTTTTTATAAAGAATCTATTTAAGTAAAAAAATCTTGAGTGACTTCTTGGACACGTTGTATAAGGTGATAAATATCTCATAGTCGCATTTTATTTTATAGATTATCTATTATGGAGACATATCCAAGACTATCTGATGAAAAACTGCAATATACATTAATCTGAAATTTGTCTGAAATTTCATTTAAAAAAGTCCAGCCGTTTTGGAGTCTATAAGAAACGATCACGCAGAAACACCCAAACACACGCATAAAACACATAAACAAAACTGGCTTTATATAATAGTAGATATATATACATATATAAGTTTGTTTATAGATAAATAAAACATATAATTCATAACGCCGCTTGTACGTAAAGGGGTTACTACTCGGGACCATGAATAGGCAATATTAACAAGTTTTACGTAACATTTCAACCTGCATATTAGTACAGCAGAGAAAGCAGGTATCAGAAAGGGAATTCCACACTATGTATGTCGCGTGGGCACAAGTGCATTGAGTTCATCAAACAGGCACGGGGATTCTACGTTGCGGCGATTGGACATAGTTGGAGCATAGTAGTCAACGTTCTACCTAATAGATTGAATACCCTTTTGTAGACACTATCCAAGACGAAGTAGCTAATAATAGACTCACCAGAGCAAACGTGACAACATGGGTGAATTGTGTTTCTGATGATGTACTTATAAGAATCAAGTTGACTCATCTTCTATCTAGTAAGAAAGAAGCTATCTCTATAGCAGCGGCCTTCGCATTGAACTGAATGTATTTGTTTCAATTCATATTGCCTATGAATCCTAAGCCGTGTAGATTGAAGGAATGTGTGTTCACAGATGACTTTTAAAATATGAGTACTAGAACGACCTTGCCAAAATCAATACATGTTTATGTAAGAGGACTAGGTTTTCCGAGGTCGAGGGCAAGTGCTAGATTAATCAAATTGTCAAACCTCATAACGAAGACGAGTAGGGGTCTAATAGAGCGATAATTAAAAAAGGTAAATTGTTTGTGTGTCCGATAAACTGTTTCTCAGTTTCCACAATTAATTAATCTCAATAATATTAATTTATACTGTATGCTCTGAGAATGCAAGTGTGTATATTTTTGTCAATGCTACATGTATCTCTATGTATCAATTTATCTACTTATCTATCTCGCTATCTATCGATTTATCTACCTTCCTCTAACTCTCTGTTTCTATTTCTCTCTTTTTCTTTGTCTTTATATATATACATGAATAACTATTGTTTTTGTAGTCGATGTTAGGGAACGTAAAAATCTCTTTTCGTGAAAAAATTACATAGCAGGATTATGAAATAAGATAAATTATTCACTAAGCCCCCAGATAAATTTGTAATTAATATTTAAGAAAAATACTATGCAAATAAAACGAAAGAACTTGAAACCTTTGGACACCACAGATCCTAGAAATTGAACATTTCCACGCCTTTTTTTAAAAAAAAATATTTATTCGTTTTAAATATCTATTTATATCTGAGAAATGTTAGCTTTTTTCCCCCCGAACTCTATTTGATTTTTAATACGTATTAGGAAATAAGATTACGAAGATAAATTATACTTACTTATGCCATTGACTAAATGTAAAAGAAAGCGTGGAAACAACCGAGAAGATCAATTTACCTTCTATGGTCTAAATACATACGTTCATTGATACATTTACTTGTTAAATACTAAGGTAGTTGGAATTCTTCAGACTTACGAAATAGAAACATAAAATAATGATGATGTATTCAGATGATAATCTAATGAGAACTATGAACTAGAAATATAGATTAAAATAGAACAAAACATAACATGCTTTGTTAAGATTTGATGAATTTTAATCAACATAATGTTCTCATTTTTATAACGAAAAATCAAACACGAAGAAGACGGCATGTAATTAAATATCTGTATATGTTAAAAAATAATGGCTCCGTATATTAATGACAAATGGGGCTTAAATGAATCAATTATTTGTTTTTATATGCGATTTTGGATTTTAGATTTTAGATGATAAATTAGAGTATCTAATGTTACACGGCAAAATGTTACCAGGCCAGTGTAATTATTATGGCTTTGACAACAGTATGTTTTTTTTTAATTTTTTGACCCTCTGGTACAAATCCGCAGCAGTTAGGCACACTTAATCAACAGAGAGCCACATTCCTCTCTATAAAAACATATAAAATATTAACTCAAGAGTCAAAATAATGATAAGAATATGCTGTCGTCACAGCCCTAGTTATAATATATCGCTCGATTTAAGTACATTCATGCGTAATATGTGTAAGAAAATTGATGACATAGGAACTTGTTGCGTTAAATATATATATATATATATATATATATATATATATCTTCTTCTTCTTCTTCTTGCTCGTCCGTCGAAGTCGACGATGACCAAGGTATCAATCAGTTCGGCGTCAGGGGTTTGTGGATCCTGAGATGGTTGATGAGGCCAATCCGTGCTCGGCAGACTCTTCCATACTCTGGACACGTGAAGGCGGTATCGGCAGGCTGTGAACCGGCAGCTCTCTCCTTCCTCCTCTTGCGCTTCTGCTGGTCGTGTGTCATGCGTTGATTCTCTGCCCTGTGGGCTCCTAGGCTGATGACGCAACGCCAGGCCGAACGTTTAGCAGCGCGACCCTCCCAAGACTGGGGGCTGATGTCAAAGTCTTTTAGGGACGTTCTCAGACAGTCTTTATATCGTTTCTTTTGGCCCCCTGCATTCCGCTTTCCCTGGCTGAGTTCCCCATAGAAAAGTTGTTTGGGGATTCGGCTGTCGTGCATGCGATAGACATGGCCTGCCCATCGGAGCTGGGTTTTGCGGATTATGGTGGTGATATATATATATATATATATATATATATATATATATATATATATATATATATATATATATATATATATATACACCCATACAGCTATGTATATATATATATATATATATATATATATAAACATATATATATATATATACACCCATACAGCTATATATATATATATATATATATATATATATATATATATATATATATATATATATATTTATATTTATATAAAATGGGTTAAGAAATTCCAACGAAAGAAAGATGTATATTTAAATAAGGGAGCAGTCACCAACAATGTGTATTTTTTAACATTATTTTATTATTCCGTGTCTTGGTTTTTTCTTTGAGAATTATGTTTGGATCATTGTAATAATGTTTTTAAGTAATTTAAATCGGTTTTACACGCGTTTCAGACGTTCTGTGAAGCGTTCTCGTCTGAAATTATTTTCAAATGTGTTGGAGATGTAACAATGTCAATTTTCGTAGTTCATTTGAAGTGTTTCCAAGAGGTGGAGGCTTGTAAGTGTTTATTATTCATTGGCATGTTCATTTTTTCTGACACTTTTATTGGGCTTGTCGAGAGGCCGCCGACATGGCTGTCGTCACTCTCTCTTTCTACTAGTGTTTTTTTTTTTTTTCTTTAGGGTGGGTTGGGTGTGTGTGTTTGTGTATGTGTTGTTTGTGGGTGTGCGCGCGTGTGTGTGCGTGTGTGTGTTTGCTGTTATTGGTTTTAAAATGTGTATACTGTTTTATAGTATTATGTGGTTATTT
Source organism: Euprymna scolopes (assembly GCF_053919585.1). Taxonomy (NCBI): domain Eukaryota; kingdom Metazoa; phylum Mollusca; class Cephalopoda; order Sepiida; family Sepiolidae; genus Euprymna; species Euprymna scolopes. The sequence continues at coordinate 161,763,343 of NC_136484.1, read as the reverse complement.
TCTTCCTAGGAAGGTGACTCTGGTCCGAGGTCGTTACTAATGTGCTTGTGTAAGGAGGGGGAACAGCTCTTCTGAAATAAGGATAGGGGTGCTTTCATTTTATTTGATATTTATTTTTTGGATTCTTGGATTTTAGTATTGTGATTTTTCGTTTTAGTCTTTTCGGGTATTCCTTATATTATGTTTGTTTAGAAAGAGGGGTCTATTTAAAATATGTATAGGGGATTTTTTACTGTTTCTATTTATTGGTCTCCCTATGTGGGTATGGCCAGACCCAGGATCGGTTCCTAGTGTGGGGAAGATTTTGTTTCCCAGAGGGGGGGCAATTGGAGGGGGTATAGGTATGGGAGGGGTGATAAAAGGGATGATAGTTGTTTCAGTCATTATGGGGTTATCCTCCACTGACTGAGGAGGGAGTGAGGTGTTGGAACATATATTATACTATGGTTCTAGGTGTGTCCTAGTGTTGTTGGTTTCGAGGTTAAGTAGGGTTGATATTGTTCAGTGTGTTGTATTAGAGATAGGCGTGTTATGTGTGGGGGTGGTTGTATGCGCGCACGTTTGTGTGTTTTAATATGTCGGTTCTGATTTATGTGTGGGTTTGTATATGTGTATGTGTATGGTTGTGCATGCGAGTGTACCTTGCATTTCATGTTTTTGTGTGATGATATTAGGCTCTGTTCAGTTCAGGAGTGAATCTGGTGATGAAGTTTTTTTCCTGTGTAAGTAAATAAAAATAATTGTCTGTTTTGAAGATTGACATTATTTTGAAGCTGTTACCACTGCAGGTGTGTACGTGTTTTGAAACATAGTGGTGTCTGTTATCTGCAATTTTGATGTTGCTCTTATGAAAGGCCACTCTATTGCTGAAATTTTTGGTGACGCTTATGTAGGATTTGTTGCAGGTTGTGCATCTTAGTGCATATACTACATTTCTGGAGGTGAAATTTAGATCCTTTTTTATTGTGAATGTTTGTGCTGGGTTTTTGAATGTGTATGTGTTACCTTCTATTATTGTGTCACATACTCCACATCGCGGTGTGTTGCATTTTGTAACCCCTTTTGTAGTATGTGGCATATATATATATATATATATATATATATATTTTTTTTTTTTTTGCTTTCCTCGCCACCGCTTGTACTGAAAATTCATAAATATATTTATAGATTGGATATTAGCCGTGAAGGATTTTATAGATTATGCTATGGTTTTAATTCGTTCCTCGTAACCAAATGACAATTCTATTTAATATTATATTTTAGTTGACTTTGACTAAATAATTTATAAAAAATTAGTTATATTCAACTTTATCTATCAAAATATTTGGAATGAAATGTGTTTCGGATTGAAAATGTTGTTTGAATCAATACTCAAGTAAATCAATATACGTTCTACCTAGTTTAATCGTATCCTCGACACTAGAAATCAAAACGCTTATGTTATGTATTACTACGAACATTTTCATTAGAAGAGTCTAAGACTAAACAGTTAAATATATGTAAAAAATAAAATACTCTATTCTTACTTGAGATAGATTTTATTCTCGGCTACAAAATTAGTAGTCGTTTTCATCATCATCATTATCATCAGCAGCAGCAGCAGTAGCAGCAAGAGCAGAAGTAGCAGCAGGTGCAGATCCATCTCCCTCTCTTTGTTCTGTTATCATCCTCTTGATTGTCGTAATAATCATCATGAAAATCAAAAACATCATCATTATATACAGACGCAGCGTCAATATCATCACTATTCATATGAAATACGAAGATTCCTGATCAGTTTTTGTGAATCCTGATTATTAAGTCTTGAGTAATCCTGGCGGCACAATCTTTGAAGCATCTAACATTTGAGGCAGATTATTGAAACACTTAAATTGAAATGTCACGAAAATGTGTGAGATTCTAATTTTTCCGAAGAAACTCACCAGGTCGTTTAAATTAGTCAAAACGTTCTGATTATAACCGGTGTCCCTTTTGACTCATTGCGATACACTTTGTTTAATTATATGTATAGTTTAACATAAGCTTCTCTACATCGTAATTTATAACATTTTACTCAGCCGTAACGTTGATAATGTTGCTCGTGTATGTATGGCTAGGAGGAATTTAAATTTAAAAATTATTCAAAACCACCTTGTTTTACATTCATGTTAATATATAGTTATTCATTCATTTATATTAAATAGAAGGATGTGATATTTACTGATTTGCATCGCAATTAAATATGATACAATGCACCACAAATGAGAACCAAAGACAAAAATTATCATACATTATAATTGTGCTTATTAAATAGTTAACTGATTAATAAATCAAACTATGTATAACTAGCAGTTAAGCCCTATATAATGCCCATAAATTTATGTGCATATGAATATATGAATTAAAAAAAATTGATTTATATCTAAGTAACCTGCGGAGGAGTTTGGTAGAGTTTTCAAAGGTCAAATCACTGAACTACAACCCTTCGATAGCCGAATATCCTGTCGAAAACGACTAAAAAGATATTCCTAAATCTCAATACTCTCATGCCAAATCCAAAAATTGACAGAGTAGTTTGGTTGGGAAATGTACACCCACACACAGCCAATTTCACTTTTATAGATAAAAAATATAATATGCTTAGACAAATTTATCACAAATTATATCAAAGTTATCACCCCTCGTCAATTTGTAAATATTAACGTCTGATCGCTAAATGGGACAGTTCGCTTCACTAATTTAAAGAACAAAGAACACCATTGCCTTTAATTAGCGTAAAATGAAATATCAGTTAAGACTAATAATGGAAGGACCATATTACGTTGTTTGTGTAGCTATGTCTGACAACAAAATAGAAATACACATTTATTATATGCGAGATTAAAGAATCGATATCGTTAGAGTTTTTGCTAATGATGTCTCAGTTTAAATTTTTAGAGTTAAATTGTCGTTTGTTTTTTTTTTGTTTTGCTTTAGATTGTTGAGAATACCTTTTATGGTTTCTTCATTTCTACTTTAGATAAATTCCTGAGTAAACACTTGGCATTTGACATTACTGTCTGATATTTTAAATTTGTTGCAGTGTTTTTATCACAGCTACATGAGTTGCAAAATAATATTCCACGTATTTTTACTGGATTCAAGCATAGACACATTTTACGGAACAGAGAGATTTTAAGCCTGAAACTCTCTCTAAGTATTTTTTTCCGAATCGGCAAAAGATAGTACACAACTTTTACGTAGCAATATAGAAATCTGTATATGACCTAACTGAGATTTGTAATGAATTTACATACGTAAGCGAGGCTGAAAGAAAATTGCAAGTCTTATAGATCATTTTCTAACAACATGCATTGAACTCTATTCATTACCTTATAATTTATCTGCTAGTATTTTCTGATCACTGTTTCCTGTTATGAAACGACATAAATGAGTAACATAATCCCAAATATTCGTTTCCAGTGAGCAATGCTCTTATACTTAATGGCTTATTCGAGCTGTTTCCGACGTTCATACTGGAACGACCTCTAAGCTCTATTTATAACATCTGATCTCACTGATTAATTTATTATTGGCATAGACAGCTACATACCCTTCCAAATTTCAAACAAAAAACTTTAGAGCAAGCTGTGATACACTCCTGAATGTGATGCCGCCTTTGCATAGGAGAATCACTACCTGCATTTTTTGAAACGTATGAGATGTTAAACTACAGTCGCCTATACAACTGTTTGCAATCACAATATGCAAACATAAATATTATAGAAAACACTAGGGCCTCGTATGCTCAGTCCATCAAGATGAAATAGAAAATATGTGCTTGGAGTCCAGGACTCTTCTTGTAGACAAACAGGGCCATAAAAAAGTATGTGGCTTTTATTCCGAACATCATCGAGTTCGAGTGTATTTCATCAATACGTGACAAACGATATCGCTTAGCCAATAACTTTAAAGAAAACTCAATCCTATGCGATCCTTTTTTATAGCGAACCTCCTCCCAAGAGTGAAAACAATCTGAGTGCCGTCTATATATCATTTAGAGAAATTACCTCACTCATTTAGACAATGATGCAAGAAAATCAACAGGCCGAAAACGCCCCAGTTGTACTATTGTAAAATTTGCAACCGGAACTGACACGCATACTTGCTTAGCTGTCCAAGCAATTCATAAAAGAAAAGCGCTTCCAAAGACCTTGGAAAAACTCATTTATGTGCCCAATATTTAACGATAGGGTGAAACTGGTCTTCTTCATCTCTTTTAAAACTATTTTGTTATTTGTCGGTGTTATAGCATTGATAAGTGTTACAAATAAAAACAGAACGGCTAAATTAAGTAGCAACATGTATCACAAAGCATAAAAATGCTGCGTGTAGCCGACGAACGGACTAGGTTTGCCCACTGAATTTTGACTTTTATCTTACGGCGTGGTCTACCGAAATTTACTGCTATTGGAGTAGTCTATTAGTAGATAATATAATTTAGTTCCGTCACAATATTCCCAACAAAAGCTGATAACTCCAGTCGGTGTATTAGTATTTTTTTCTCTCTGGGTGAACCATGGACGGCTAGATTATGTTCCTTTTACTTCCCGAATGTCGTCATTCTGGTATGATTTGAAGATGCTCATTATAAGATGTGTTGTAGACGGTTTCAATAGCCTCTATTTCTGGGAGGATTCATTTTTCCGAGCGAAATTATTTGTTTTGATCTGAAGGAAAGGGTTTTGTTGCCATTTTCTCATGTATTGATCGCGTGAATTTAATGAAACAATTGATAACTTGCGTGACTGGACTCAGAGTCAATTACTTATGGGTCAATAAACCTTACCTAGGACGCTACTCGTAAAAATTCATCCGACAAGAATCGATATTTACCCAAGGTTTTCACTAGTGTGATAAACTTGTAGAACTGTCTATTTTCAAAATACACCCAAATAAAACGAATAGGCAATTCTTTCATATTTCGGAAAAAAATTTCAGGTGGTATTATTTTTCAGCACATATCTGTAAGTGAAGTTGATTCAGTAAATAATGTTTCAATAATTGGAAAATAGAGATGCGACTAGTAGCTGTTGCAGTGTAACTGAAGCTTTCATATAAGATGAAAAATAAAACCATAGATATTAACAAAGGGGTTGGTTGGCGACGGTTATCACTTATGGACTAGCGATAGAGTACCACGTCTGATTTTGTTATTTGGTGTGTGGTTAGACGCTGCTCTTAGTGAGGTAGAATTACGTTGGTTCGGTCTAAATAGTTTTCTTTTTTAAGTTTCCGTTAAAGTTGTAGTCTAGGACAAAACATTTCTTTTTAATATGTTTTTAAACGCATAGGTGTCCGCTGAAGTTGTATATATATATATATATATATATATATATATATATATATATATATATATATATATATACATATATATATACATATATATATATATATATATAAATAATGTATATATATATATATATATATAAAATAAAAGTTACCATAAGTTTACTAAGGTAATCAATATGGTAAACTTAAAATATATATTAAATATGAAAGAGTTAATATTTACATGTAAAATAAACTCAGCCAGATATAAAAAGCTCAATAAAACCAAAAATGAAAGAGAGCTTATAATATGAGCAAATGATTAATAAAATGTGTTAAAATACATCTTGAAAAAGAGTTAAAAACATATTTAATTTTAAAAAAGGAAGCACAAGATAAGTGGATAGTCCTTAATCCGCGGAGTTTCGAAGAAATACTCTCCTTCTCATCAGAGGGTATGAAATTAGCAAAATGCAGGACCGGATTTTGCATATAAAAATATTTAGTGAAACTACAAGCAAGTCAAAGATCTTACTTGGTTAAAAAAGGGTGAGGTAAGGGGAACAGGACTCAAAAGAAAAATAATAAAAAGATTTCACATGAATGGATAGTCCGGTGAAGGGTAAAAATCCAAAAATGGTAAAATCCAAAACGGTCGACTTTTAAATTTCAATCCACTGGGTAAATTCCAAATTGTCCAAAATCATCCAAAAGGCAGAGTTCCTTGGAAAAAAGTGCAAATAGAATGAATTTCATATTATTAAAAGAAAAGTACTAGAGATAATGTTTGAAACACGTCTGTCAAATCTGGATGAATCAAAAAAATTAAGGCTTAAAAAAAAACCCGAAAAAACGGTGACGATTTTAATTTGAAAAGCAAAATCAAACTGACCCAGACAAAAAGCGGGAAAGTTAGCGTTAATAATTAGGTCATCTTAGATATGCACGTGAAAGTCTCAGAAATAAATTAAGAAAACTGATCAGAAGAACAAATAAATGGGCAAGTTCAAGAAATGGGGTGTCTGATTTAAATATACATACATATATATATATATATATATATATATATATATATATATATACATATATATATACACACATACACATACATATGTATAAAAAATAGATAAAAATAAAAAAATAAAATAAAAAATAAATAAAAAAAAATAAAAATAAATAAATAAATAAATAGAAAATTATATATATACAGCCACATACATACATACACATATACATACATACATACATACATACACACAAATGGAGACATACATGTATATACATATAAATATATATACACATATATGAATACATATACAATTGATTTGTTTGTTTTCTATTGTTATTGTTAGTTTTAAAGCTACTTATTATTATTATTATTATTATAATATTATTATTATTATTAATATTATTATTAATATTTTTATTATTATTATTATTATTGTTGTTATCATTATTATTATTATTATTATTTCTGCTAGTGTTTGTTTTATTTCTGTCATGGTGTCTACTTTTTTATTGTCTATTGTGTTGTTGTTTACATTGTTTTCATTTAGTATTTTGTTATCATGTGCTTTAATTATCATCTCTAAATTTTCGCAACAACTGTAAGATAACGTCAAGGTATTTTTATTGAAGATTTTGTGTAAGGGGTTAGTTGCGGGAAAGTGTTTTTCAATAAGATCTAGAAATTTCTTGCAAAGTTTTGTTTTTAACATTTGATTGTATGGGGCCGTATACCAAACTATAGTTCTTTTTCTTCTATTTTTAATTTTATTATAGTTGTTTGTGTTTTTTGCTTATATTTGATATCGATATTTTTGTATCCACTATTTTTAGTAGACACCATGACAGAAATAAAACCAACACTAGCAGAAATAATAATAATAATAATAATAATAATAATAATAATAATAATAATAATAATAATAATAACAAACCAACCCCGGACAAGAATAACCATACCATAAATAAAAAATACTAATAACGAACAAGATAAATGCACTTGTAGACACCGCACATTTTGCCGGTGGTCGAATGGAAAATAATGAAATAAGCTACCACGTGCATACATTTAGACGACAAATGTAAATTATGCATCCATGAAAAATTTGCTATCCTGTACTTTAAAGAACCTCAAAATCTATTAAACTGTAGACGAGAAATAGCACACAACTGTGTTCACAAAATAAAACTTACTCTAGGATAGCGATACAAAATAGCTTGAAAACTAACAATAACAATAGAAATCAAACAAATAAATAAATTAAATAAACATGAATATACATAAATGATCACACATATATGTATATATATATATATGAATATATACGTGCATGTATGTGTGTACACACAGGTATATTTATATATATATATATATAAAAGGAAGGAAAAGATCTACCTTAAACTACTAACCTAGTTCTAAAACAGATCCTTTGTTCGATAAAATGCATGGCATGGGCTGATAGGAGGGGGCGCGGTGGATACTAAAAAGCTGATTCGCTTACTAGAAATCCTCAACATATATATAAAAAAAGAAGCAACCACAAAATTCGCGCATTAGCCTGACGATCCTGTAGTGGATGAACGCAGAATACTCAGTGTAGCTTAATCGTCATATATATTTTATAAATTACTACATATATATATATAAATATATATATATATATATATATACATATATATATATATATGCCTAAAGCACAATGCTACATGCCCACCCCATATATATATATATATATATATATATATATATATATATATATATATATATATATATATATATATATGAACTTTACGATGCGCCCACCTAATATACGCTTAATTCGATTGCAGATATAAGACACTTCATAGTGTTCGAACGAGAATTGTAAACATTGACTGTCTTTTTGTTTATACTTGCAGGGCATATACTTACACACACACATATATATGTATATATATATATATATATATATATATATATATATATATATATATACACACATACATATATATGAGTAAAAAATGGCGTATTTGCAGCTTCTCTTCAACTCTTCTTATTTTTTAATCATGTTCAAACGCATTTTATTTCCTTATGTTTGGTTTAGTGTTGCTATTTACTACACCTACGTATGTATTATTTATTATGTATTATTTATTTATCCTACCATTACTTTATTTAATTCGTATAAATATATATATATATTTATATATATATATATATATATATATATATATATATGCCCAAAGCACCATGTTAGAAGCCTACCCCATATGTGTGTATATATATATATGTATATATATATATATATATATATATATATATATATATATGAACTAAACGATGTGTTAACCAAACCTCGCACTAATAACTACAACCATTTATTTATTTATTTATTTATTTATTGTTATCTATTATCCGAACTTCACTTTATTTTTTGTATAAATATGTGCATGTCTGTATATATATATGTGTGTGTGTATATATATATATGTATATATATATATATATAATTATAATCCTATTAATAAGTATATTTATGTAATTGTATATATGTGTATATGGGTACATGCGTTTGTATGTATTTATATGTGTATATATGTACGCATGTGTGCATGCTACTGGTACCATGCAACCCAGTATACTACCTTCCCAATCGTGGGGTCACCGGCGAATAAACTGGTTCCCTCACCAGACTTGTTTGACGAGGAGGGCTGCTAGTCTCCTTGAAGGATTAAAAGCAATACCTTTCAAAGGGCGGATTAAACCTTTTCGGTGTCAACCGCCAACTGGAACCGTGTATATTTCTGTGTATGTATATATGTGTTAGGACGGAAAGGGCTACCATAAGCCGTGTATTAGGTAACCTTTCTAGGAGAAGCTAATCCCTGATTAAAAAAACATAAACCGGGAGACCAGTACACGCATTAAGCTGGTCTGCAGTTTAATTTGTTGCTGGCTATCTTGCTCTTGCTGGTTTCTTGATTTAAACATTTTGAAACGAGAGATAGATTTAGCTCTCGTACCAAGCTAAGACTCTGAAACTTCATATGTGTATAAATACTCCCTCAGGAATTTGGGTTCATGGACTTTAAGTGTCCGAGAGAGTGGCACTCGTCTGGCAGGACGTTGCAATCATCAGTCATCATGTACGTGTACATCAACTTCTTACTGGAGATCTATATCGCAACATATATGTATATAGGTGTGTCTATATATCTATCTCTCTATATATATGTATATATATATATATGCGTGTCTATGTATATATGTAAGTATGTATATGTCTATAAGAGTTGTGTGTATGTGTGTATATGTCTGCATATAGATCCATATAATACTGCATATACATTGTTTATATATAGGTCTGCGTGCGTATGTGTCTGTATATGGATGTGTAGAAATGTACACATGTATGTATATGTATGTATGGACATTTCTTTGTGCGTTAGTGTAAGTATTAATTCTATAAAAAACAACCTATTGTAAACTGAAATGAACAATCGACCTATAACGACTACGAACATTTTAAATGAAACCCTGTACTTGTCAAAAACATGACATCTACACTAACTCTTTCCCTCTCACTTCCACTCTTTCCCTCTCTCTCTCTCTCTCATCTTCTTAATATACATTGCTGAACAAGCAAACCGCAATCAAAATTTTAAACCTAAACATTGAAACTCCTCCCCCTCGTCTACTTACCCGCTCTCTTTTTTCTTTACTATCCTCACCCCTCCCCCTCCCTTTATTCATATATCTTAACCCACGCCTACCTGAATGTGCTACCTCCCCCACACAATATAATATAATGCATTTTAACCTGCAAAACTGAAATATTGTAAATACCCGTCTCCCTCCCACTTACTATTTCTTACGCCAACCCCCCTTTTTTTCGTATTTCTTCTAAAACATTTTTCCTAATACTAACAACCATTTCTGTAAGGTCTGGAGAGGCTGTTGGATCGTAAACATGGCCCAACATCCGAAACATATGTAACCAAACGGAGAAAACTGTAATAAAAATAAAACATTATATATATATATATATATATATATATATATATATATATATATACATATATTTATATATATATATATATATATATTAAGTAATGTGATTCATAATTTAAAATTTAAAAATTAAATGATTATTAAATTAAAAATCCGTTTCATAAGAAGGAACAACAACAAAATCAATTATCTGTACGATAGTTTCGGAAACGAATGTTTTTATTGTGGTAGACACCCAGTTACGTACAATAATTGCATATACTTTTAATGCTAGGTTTATTTATGGTGTCTTTTAAATTTAATAAAAACCCTTCAAAATTTGCTGACGAGGAGACCATGCTTATTAAAAAACTATATGCAATTATTGTACGTAACTTGATGTCTACCACAATAAAAAGCATTGTTTTCAGAAACGATCGTACAGATAATTGATTTTGTTGTTTTTCCTTCTTATGAAACGGATTTTAATTTAATTATAATTTAATTTTTAAATTTTAAATCATCAATCACATTACTTAATATTGAATTAGCTCTAGGATATATACCTACCGAGCTTATTATATATCTAAATTACAACGATCACTTTCTCTTTCCTGTATTTTAATTAAACTAGTAATTTCACTGTTACATTGAAATACACTCAGCTCTTTAGACTATTGTTCTAATCTCCTTTAAATTTATATATATATATATATATATATATATATATATATATATATATATATATATATATATATATATATATATATATACACTTGTGCCCGATATTATTCATACCCCTCGGATCTGTGAGATTTCTATAAGAATATTGCTCAAACGAGAAGGTAGACAATATTAAAGGGATGTCAAACAATAAATCAAGCATAAGCATTTAATTAAAACTCAACAAATAAATAAATTATGCAAGTTTGAAACATTATACAAAGAAAAACAATAATGGCACTAGTTCAAAATTATTCATACCTCTCTTACTAATAGTCAATAGCATGCCCTTTATTCTTAATAACTGCCTGTAACCGTTTTGGATATTTATCAACAAGGTGTTTACAAGCATCAACACTGATTTTTGACCATTCTTCAATGCAGTAGTTCTCCAAATCCCTCAAATTTCTAGGTTTCCGTTTTTTAACCTCAGTTTTCAATATGTGCCAGAGGTTTTCGATAGGGTTCAGGTCGGGACTCTGGCTAGGCCATTCCAAAACATTAATTTGATTATCCTCAAACCATTTCTTGACTATTTTGGAAGTATGTTTTGGATCATTATCCTGTTGAAGGACCAAGTTTGGTCCTAAATGGAGCTTCTCCGCATCCTGTCTAATGTTTTTTCTGGAATATCTTCAAATATTGCTCCTTCTTCATGGTTTCATCTATCTTGACCAAACTACCTGGACCACTAGCCGAAAAGGAGCCCCAAACCATTAGGCTACCACTACCATGTTTCACCGTGGGTATGGTGTTCTTTGGGTTGTAAACTTCTCCTTTCTTCCTCCAAACGTAAGAAGCATCCATATGGCCAAACAATTCAATTTTTGTTTCGTCAGTCCACAAAGTACTTGAGAAAACGGACTCTGGAGAATTCACATGGGTCCTAGCAAACTTTAGACGTGCTGCAAGGTGTTTTCCGGTGTGCAATGGAGTCCTTCTTGGTCTTCTTCCTTTCAGACCATTTTCATGCAGAGTCCTTTGCAATGTTTGCCTTGATATTTTTATGCCAGAAGACTCCAGATTTTCTAAAATGTCCTTAGTAGTTGTGGTTGGATTTGCATTAACACTTCTTACAATATTCCTGGTTGCTCTAGCAGACAGTTTTCTTTTCTTTCCTCTACCAATCAAGTTGTTTGTTGTGTGGTGGCTCTGGAATTTTTTGATGATGCTCTGTACTGTTGCTGTAGGGACCTCAAATTTCTTGGAAATTGACTTGTAACCTAAACCATCCTTATGTGAATTCACAATTTTAGTCCTAAGATCATTACTAAGCTCTTTTTTCTTCCCCATTCTAATAATTTTTATTCTTTTATTGGTTTTCAGTTGATATCATTTTAATTTCTGAAAAATGCAAAAAACGAAATGAAATTAATCAAAGGTTGTATAAAAGCATTCAAAATAAGAATCAAACAGGAAACAAACAGTCAGAAACTCGATTAATACTGAAAAAATAAGGGGGTATTATTATTTTTGAACATTGCAGACTTTATAAATAGCTGTATATTTCTTTTATTACAAGTATCCCGAGATTTTAAAATGACGAAAATGATCAGAAGAGGTTTATTAAGAATATGTATCAATATGGACGTAAACAATAAATTCTTACAAAGTTACACCTAATAAACTCAATTTTCAAGGGGGGGTATGAATAATATCGGGCACAAGTGTATATATATATATATATGGGGTCCCGATTTCGGATCTCCCTATATTCAGCCACTCTGATAAGTGTTAGACAACGAAACACGTGTCAGTGGATGATTACATTGTAAAAATAATATATATACCGCTCCCCATTGGGGGTACCAAATTGGTTAAAGGGGAAATTATTCCCAACTCGCATTTAGGTAAAAATGCGCTTTCGTAGTAATTGAATTCATTCAAAACATATCGCTAAAACCAAAACTAACAACACACACACACACACACACACACACATATATATATATATATATATATATATATATATATATATATATATATATATATGTATATATAACGTACTGATGCACTAATTCTGATAAAAAAGTAGTGCGTATTTTTGTGTCAGAATATGTCCCATATAACTATTTTTATTTGCATGTTTTTGACCTTGAATTTTTGTAAGTACAAACAGTATGTGATCTCATGGTTTTCTATGAACAATGTAATAATATCTATGTATGTTTCTCTCTCTTTATATATATGTATATATATATATACATATATATATATATTGTCATAGTCTGTTTGCTGAACTTGTTTTGAGGCAGATGTGTTGTTCTTAGTGTTTAATACATAAAGTATCTTTAGAAAGATACATGACAACGAACGATTCAGCTTCGTCGTTGAAAAACCGTTCATTACAGCCGTCATCTCAACATCGTTTTCTAAAGAAACAATAGGAAAATGCGGAAAAAAATGTATGTTCTGCAAAATAATTGATAGTCCAATCGACCAGTTCAATATTTTTCTGAAACCTAGTTATTTCGCAGATATATTTCAGCGGTTAAACCCGACATAAAAACAACACACAAAAAGAAAAACACTCTCGCAATAATAAATAATACAAAAGTAATTACACATAAATATTTAAAAAAAAATCATTATATGATAATAACCATAGGAATATTCTTTTAGCTCGTGCAGCTGCGAAAACGGAAGAAACGATTCAGTTCCTTGTTAGCAGCAAGTCTAAAATATGAATTGCGTGCGGACGGTAATTTTGTTCGCTAGGAACAAACCACTCCTCAACAATTCTTATTGTGAATTTGAAACTACCGCATCGCTTACTGTCAGTTCTCGCATAACTATAATCCTTAAATGCTCAGAGGTAATCAAGAACGGTGCCCCAATTATGCCCAACCATTACTCAACGGTTATGTGTTCGCGGCAAAGTTGTACTGTAAACTCCATTTTTATAACGACGCTGTCATCAAAATCTACGAGAATTCGGCTCCAGAAGAAGCTATCGTACTTTAGTTGTTTCTGCATGAGTATGTCGCTAGAAGAAACGTGTAAGCAATACTTTTGATCAAGAGATTTAGATATGCAACGTTCAATCATCATAATTCCTTTGTAATTTCGTATGCAACAAATGAATCTTGTTTTCCCATTGTCAGTGATAAATACTTGTAATCCTACAGATATATAATGTAGATACGTAAAATACTTTATGTCTACAAAAACATCTTGGAGCTTAGTCTATTTGTGATGTATTATGTTCAACTTTATTAACAAATAAATGTTGTATCTGAAAGAAAAAACGTGTGCAACGTAAAATTTACGTCCACAACAGTAAAAACTTGAGTTTTGCACGAGATTCACATGTTTTAGTGCTGTAAAGGTCCTCTTCTCAGGGTATGATGAAGTGTTGTATCGATGCTAGACCTGAAAAATAAAACGAGGTGAAGAAAAATAGCATCCGAAAGTGGGCGTAAGTCCATAGAAGACCGCAAAGAAACCCAGCGACCACGACGCTGCTAGGATCAAGTTTTTTTGTTTTTTTTATAATAAATGTAAGGCCATGCAGAGGTCGTACGGGACATGAGCAGCAGCAGAGAAGCGGGAAGGGAGAGAAAGAAAGAAAGAAAGAAAAAAGAAAGAGGACCAGTCTTAGTTCACAATTCGGCAAGAGATGGCGGTGTTTTTTTTCTTGGCTCAGGCGGTGATGCGAATGATACCTTAAAAATGAATAAAAAACTCTATGGTTGAATCTGAGTTAGCCATGAAGAGCGAAAAATGTTTCTCCTTATTTTTCACTGCGCTCCAAAAAGAAAAAGAACGGAGAAAATAATGAAACTTTAAAAGAGAACACAAAAAAATGCTATGTGCGGTAACATATTACCCCAAAATGAAAATAAGAAGGGTCCTCAATTTGGACTTGCGTGAAAAACAGGTGTGTAAATTTCTGCTCATCCATCCCCCCTCCCAAAGACTTTTATGTTGTTTGCAATCCGACAGATAATCGAACGGAATTCATCCGTACGAAGGTACCATTAAACGAACTGTTGACCCCATCTCGGAACTAATCTCCCCCTTTTCCTCTGGGATTAATGGTGCCCGCCCTTTTTCATCCATCATCAATAAACTTTGTTTTGCTACTTTCAATCTTGGGTTATTTTTGTTTGTTTGTTTGTGTGTATTTGTTTTTAAAACTACATAAATATATTTCTGCCTCCAAACTACTCATTATGTTTTGCTAAATTTTTGGCTTCTCTGTGTGTTGATTAGATACTCGGGAAAATTCATAAACCATATAATTTGCTTACAATCGACTAGCCCGTTTCGGAACCAGCCGAGTAGACATACTTGGTGGTAACGTACCTAAGATTTTCTTAGCAGTGCACGCATTAACCCCAATTCTGTGTGCTGGAGTCAAGATATCTGCTGTGCATTTAAACTCGGACTAAAAATGTAATAGTGTTCATAAAACGCCACGTTTAAGATATGCCAATTATAATCTAGAAAATACCGTCGTTCCTTGATTAATAAGGAGTAATTGCATATACATTTAAAAATTTAAAAGGAGAAAATTAGTAAGTGAATAAGGTAAACTTAATTGATCAGAGGTTGTATTCGAACTCATATTTCCTATCGTGTATGTTAAGATCTCAACACGCTTTTTAACTGGAATTCACCTACGCAACTATCATTTATTTCCCTTCCCTCTCCGAAAAATTATGTCACGTGTGTTTTTGGACAGCCGTGTCTACAATCTACATCCGGTATAATATGTTAATAGACTAACGAAGCGGAGGATATATATATATATATATATATATATATATATATATATATATATATATATAGATATATATATATATGTGTGTGTGTGTGTGTGTGTGTCAAAGCTAACACGTGTTAGCTGAACATGTGTGTTTTTAACACTCGCAAATTTACTTAAAATACTTATTCTTAAAACATTGATGATATAAAATAATAAAACTATTAGCAAGAGAAACGAGCTAATTGCAAGATTAGAGAATAATGCGGTTTTGAACGAATATATCGCAAGCAAAATCGCTATGACTGAAATGTCATGTTGACATTTCTAGAAATTCACAAGAATTACGAAAAAGTATCCATTAGCAAAATCATTAAATGTAATCATATAATATATCTAATTACTGAGTTTTACCGTATATTCTTAATGTGATGCAGTGCTTTCTGAGAAATTCTCCATCATAAACGGGCTTATATCACTTGATTTTCTGATGCTATTCAAAACATAATATGTCCGATCGTAATATGCATGTTTGTTTTATATTTAAACTAAATTCATCATGTCTCCTACTGGATATTTTCTTGTAATTTATAGAAATTTATATATTTGTACATGGCATGTAATAACTTAATATTTTTGTATCTTAAATACATTTATTATAAATAAAAATAATCTGCAGAAGTAACAAATTAATCAGCTTGCTCACAGTTCATGAAATGTAGCATCTTATAAAACGGTTCAATGTTCGTGTCTCTGAAATGTACGTGGGAATACAGGTGTTCATTGCAGAACTTGCCCCGTGTTGTATCCGGCTATACATATATAATGTGTGCAAATATATATATATATATATATATATATATATATATATATATATATATATATATATATATATATATACGTACACACACACACACACACACACACACACATATATATATATATATATATATATATATATATACCCGAAAGAACAGTCGGAACCAAGTCATATACCATCCACTATGACTATGCAATCCCTACAGCCACATACCTAGAAAACGGAGCTATAAAACCCGACATTGTAATATGGGACAGGAAGGAGAAGGAAGCAACCTTGGTGGAAGTTAGTGTCCCGAATGATGCTGGGTTAAACAGAGCTGAGAGGGAAAAGATTACTAAATACCAGGGTCTTATGTATGACATGAAAATAAACTGGAACCTTAAGAAGATCTCTATCATTCCAGTAATTATAGGAGCAACCGGACTTATGAAAAAGAATTTTACAAACTATCTTACAAATATACCAGGTAAACCAAGTGCAAAGGAGATTCAAACAATTGCACTTAAAGGGACGGTTAGAATCTTAAAAAAGATCTCTCGGTTGGAGTGTCTAAAATAGCAGGTGTATGTTTGGCATCTGGTAGGATGCCCCATCCCTGGCTTAAACAAAATGATAAGAAAAATGAAAAAATAGAGGATATATATATATATATATATATATATATATATATATATATATATATATATATATATATATATATATTCATGTGGGGGTGTTTAATATGACGGTGTAAGCTAGGTCATGTAATTCTATGTGCGCGTATGTATTTCTGTCAATTTATATAATGTTACTTTCAGGGTGCGTTTCTGAATATTACACAACACAATTCTCATACAAATATAGTTCATAAATAGCACGTTAACATAAAATGGCAAATACATTTTTTGTGTGTGAAACAGTAAACAAAAATAACGTTTCTTTCACTGGTTTGTCTTTACTATGAAACGTGAAATATAAAAGTAAAATATGACTTCTGCGTCGTAGGAAAGCAGTATACCCGAAGCCATATTATATTTATGTAACATTACTTCATTTTATAGGAGGCCTACGCATTTCCCCGTGTTCTATATAGTCAATAGTAGGTGCAGTGATGTTTCAATTAGGCCAGCACACATTTCTTTCGCTCCCTATTTACTAACTCAATCTAATACTCTCAATCTTCATCTCGCTCTCTCGGTCTCTGAATATATCACTCTCCAACTGACTAACGAGCTAGTTGTTGTGTATGACGTCAATAAATAAGAACTCATTTGTTATTCGGTATTCAGTCGTTAGATAACGTCAAATAACAATCTCTTTTTTTTAGAAAACTGTATATAAAAAAGTCGAACATAATTTTGTATTTTTCGAAAAGTAAATTTTACTGCCATTATTGGTAATATATATTCTAATTATTTGATATTTTTCTAATTTTAATCTGCTATTGAAAACATTAACTGTTGAGTATTTAGTATTTCATAATATTGCCACTTCTTGCATTGTTTCATGTAGTACGGGGTGGCTAAAAAAATGTTCACATAGTTTATACAGGCATGTAAATTTGTCGTAGACACGTAAAAATACGGTATGTTATTTTTATACATCTTATGAGATATCTTGTTAATTTTTATTATTTAAGGTTGAAATGAACAGCTAAAACCGGTATTGAACTACACCCTACTAAAAACTGATTGCTACAGCTGGTTTATTTAAAAAATCCACTCTAGACGTAAGGAATATTTAAACCCACAATATGCAATGAATTACGTTCTTAATTAGAAAAATGCAATATAAACGTATACAATGCTTTAGATTTTTGACAATCTTGCATGAATCGAGTGTCTGATTTTAAGTAGCATACGAGATATAAAGAATGCAGGGTCTCTATTAGGCATGATGAGAGTTTGGGCAGAAAGAAACAAGTGTCGATTGGCCAAATAAATACTTTCATACATAAGGACTTGTGTGTCTATAGAGAGAAGGAATAAACAGTTTTATGTCGGCGTGGGAACTATAAACAAATGTATTCGCTAGGAACTAAAGATGAGGTAGATTTGCAGGAATGCCCAGTCCACAACCCCATTATTGTCACCGAGTATCTGACTAATATAAGCATCAAGGTAGTTCCTCTCCTTCCCCATAGTCCAGGCGTTTTCCTTTATGACATTCGGTTATTTTCTAAGCTCAGGTAACATCTTAGAATTTATCGTTATGACACAATTGATGTTATAAAAGAAGCTGTAACTTGAGTCATGCAAATGATTTCTATGTGGACTTTCAGAAACTGTTTGAACGATTAAGAAAGTACATTCCACTCTCATTACATTGTGTATTTTCTATAAAAAATAAATGCCCTTAGAGGAAACACATTTGCAAACTTTAGACAGAACTTGCTGTATCGTTTACCATTTACTGCAATTCTTTCTTCTTACACTAGTACTTGTATGTGTGTATACGATATCATTAGCTTAATGCAACATAGCTGTAAACTACCCTTTACACTAAATTAGGGTTCGATACTTTCTAAGAAGAAGTACTATTAAACAATGTGGATGATAGCATGCTTCAAGGGGTGCTGAGAGACAAGTATAGTAAAATATGTCTACCTTTGTTGCACATAATGCCGTGCATGAGCTTCCCTGCTGACCGCAGATTGCCCACTCTAATACAAGTTCTTACAAATTCGTTTTATGCCATATTCGTAATGAAACAAAGTTCATTTTTTCCGTAGTTTCTAATAGTGTCCTAGTATTTGTATGTATCGAAGTAGCATTTCATGAAAACTTATCATCGATAGATCTCCAACCATTATCAGCGATTAGTTAGAAGTGTAAGCAAATAGCTTGTCTCAAAGAACTAATAGAATCCAAGACTAATAAGTTAGTATCAGGGACATATCTAAATACAATAAAACACAAACAAATAAATCGAGCATTTTAAATACATACTCTTAAAAGTAAATATCAACATATCGAAGCTCGCGATATATGTTAGAGGAAATATAATAAGCAATGTCATTAGATCTCCTTAAATATTAAGAGACCAACTATATCTTAACAAATGAATTGGAAAATGATTTAAATACAACATAGAAAGGCAGAATAAAAATATGCTAAACATTTGTGACGTGGAAAAAAATGTTACTCTGATACAAAACAGAATTATTTTAATTCGTCAAACTCGGGTATGAGCTTTAAGTCGAATTTCGACTCGGTCATAGTCCTAGAGACCAAATTCCCGAGATAGCTTGTAAAAAAAATGTGTAAGGAAAGTCCTTAAAAAAAAAAGAATTACTGCGCCATCTTTAGAGGTATAAAGAAAAATTCAAGATGACGCCGGACTCTCTCTTTAACACGGTAAGTTCAGGAAAAGATGTTATAAATGTTGCAGCAATCCAATAACCATTATACACCGGTTCTACACGGAATCCAACTAGCAAGGTGCCTAGACGGACGCGAACGGTTACTCAGACCGGACCCAACAACGGTAAAATATCTTCAGACGGCACGAGAAGCAACAGCAACACGATTCCCCGACCAACTCAATCCTCGCTCTCCCAACCTCTTTTTCATCACCCGCTTTTATGGGCGTTGTAGGCCGCCTAAATTGGCATATTGCGAGAATTCGTGTGACTTTGCGAGACATCATACTTTACAAAAGACGGCGGCAGCCATCTTGGTCTTTCTTTTCTATTTTCGGTCGGTGACGCTGAGCTGGTCTCAAGGTAAGTATTTTCCCCTCGTGCGTCTCTCCCACGTACCCACGCAACACGCAAACACACGGGCGCTTATCTCCTGGATGCACGTTACACTCCCCCCTGATCTGATGATCACATAGAGAGCACTGGGCGGGGGTGGCCTTTTAGTGCGTGTGCTTCTGCGAAGAGGTACATTCACTGTTTCAGATTCGGGCTCTGGATCTGGTTCCGCCTCATCAGATGAAGTATCGCTATCAGTCTCTGGAGGGGGCTCACTGAATCCGTGCATCGGCAGCTCATCGCTAGACGCTTCACTGCTTTCTTCTGTAGTTGTGTGACGCACCTCGGTAGCTGGGCGAAGATCTCGCACATGTCGTGGGGTTCCATCGACCAAAACAGACTGCTGGCTAATCACTCCAGATATCTGTCCTCGCTTAAACTTGTCGGTGCACCGATTTCCTGGGGTCCGCACCCACACTGGATCTCCCACTTCATATCTGTTATATTTTCCCTTGTCGGCTGGCTGCGTAGTGTTGATTCCCTTCACTCCGACTCGGTACGTGTAAATAGCATTCGCAGGTGCGGTTAAAGGCGTAATGTTGTACCAATATGTGGCTTCCGTAATAGTACATCGCTTCCTGGCAGCAATTCTCTTGATGCTGCGATGGCTTCTTTCAGCAATGCCATTTCCTAACGGCACATGCGCACATCGCAACCGTAGTCGGACGCCCCACTCATCTTACAACTGCCTGACTTGCTGGCTACAAAACGCTGCATCATTGTCAATTAGGAGCTCTTCCGCCGCACCTCGCTTAAAAAAATGGATTATAGGTGGCGAACAACATTTGCTGAATCCTGTCTGCTCATCTGCCGCCACACCGCAAATCTCGTAGGCCCGCAATCAATGAGAGTTAGAAAGGGCTTGCCACTGTAATGGGTAATATCCAAGGCCATCCGCTGCCACACACTCTCAACTTCCAAGCGACCCTTCTGCCATCGCTCTGGTGCATGATCAATAGACTCGCAAGCCTCACAATTTCTGACGATCTGTCTGACATCCATCTTGGTCACTGCTGGGTATACGCGCCTCACAAAATAAAGTGTCCTATTAATACTCGGACGTCCGCTCTGTGCATGAATTTTTTGTATTTGACATGGGTCGATTTCAACTGTACAAGATTGAGCAGTAATCTCCATTCCCATCTTCGCGGCTTCATGCCATTTGTGAGGTACTCAGGTCAGTTGGTCAGCACGATTACAAGGTAATGGCACCAGAGTGACGCTCAGTGATAGCCCATTCTCAGATACCATGTTTTTTAGCGTATCTAGCCTTCTCCGTATTAACATTTCGCTTGCTGCCTTGGCACGGATTCGTGGCCGTCCTGAAAGTGTGTCAGACACCCAGTGGTAGACACAGAGAGAATCTGTGTACAAGGTCAACTTCTTATAATGCCACTGCAGGGCCAGATTTACCCTCTTTACAGCAGCGTCCAGCTCTGCCAGGTTGACGTGCTGAGAATCTGTTACGGGCCGCAGCCAACATGCATCCTCGAACACGTTTCCTCCTTGCTCCAACGATACTCCCAATGCCAAAGAACTGGCATCAACCCACACACCTACGTTAACACACCACCGCCCACAGGCAGGGTCCTTCTTGTTCACTCTCTCCAGTGTCTCCTTAATCATCAGAGTTAGTAGGACATCATCGGGTATGTCATCCCAACCCGTGGGTGTTAAATTTGCTCTGCGTTTAATTACACCAATAGCTGCGCGGAGCCAGCCACAGATCGGTAAGTGACTAACAAGTTTTCCACACCAAGAAAAAACGGTCCGCCTTGTAACGAGGTTGGGGATGCTTGGAATTTCACTGCCACGCCTCCATTGTAGGGTGCCATCTTCTTCATAAACATCCAATACCAATACACGTGCTCCTTCCCTTAAACGCTAGGGATTCTTGCATTCCAGACCAAACCGAGCCAACTTTTCTTTGACACACGACGCAGACTGTACATCTTCATTGACGTATACGTCATCAATGTAAGCTGACGTTGAGTCCCTCATGGGCTTTTCTTGGGACAATACTGTTTGACAATAGTCTTCATAATCTGTGGTGCCACATTTAGGCCAAAGCCGAGGCGTGTAAGGCAGTACCTCTGCCCCTAGAACCAAACTGTCTGGAACGGACACAACGTCTCATCAACTCGCACCTGTAAATAGGCTTTTCGCAGATCCAATATCGTGACATTAGTGCCTTTCTGACGCCATTCCCTCAACTTGCTGGTGCATACGTCAGCATAGGCAGTGTAGGCTTCAATATGCTTGTTAAGCTCCCTATAGTCCAGCACGGGCCGTACTTTCGACTTGTTATGCTGGACTACTGCCATCAAGGGTATTAGAGCCTTGGCAGCCCCAAGATTGCCCTCAGGGTAGGGGATTAACCAGCCATCTTGAATCCACGCCTTTAGTTCCCTTTCGTATTCTGCTCGGGCCTCACTGGGTATAGGGTACTCTGCAACCCCATTCTTCAGTTTAGTCGGTGCCATTCCCTCGGTCCACTTCCAAGATGCAATCCAGGCCCTCTTGCGAGAGTCGTAGTCAACTGTAAAATCCGGCCGATCGATGTGGAGCGCTACACACACTGGGGCCTCCAAGAATCGCACCTTTCCATCCCGATGAATTGCGACTCCCCCCCCCGCGCCTTTATGGTATCGTATCCGAGCAACAGGTCAAACCCCAGGAGATTTCTTTGGGTCACGAGCACATTGATCTTAGTGGCTGCACCGGTGTCCGTGTAGATCTCGACAGTTCCAGCTCCACAGCATGTCTGGGTCTCGCCTCCTATCGTGGTGACTTTGATCTTTCTCTTAGTCCAACTTGGACACAGCCTGGCGCTCCCTATAGTATGCGAACAGCCTGAGTCCAGAAGTGCTGAGCAGGGTATCCTGTTGACGTAGACGGTCATCACTGGTTGCACCTTGTTCAAATTTTGCTCGGGGAGCAGGGCAGCGCTGACGTCCTCTCCCCTGGTACGTTTCCCGCACAGTTTTGGGCTAGATGCCTCAAACCGCCACAATTAAAACAGCGCACACGCCCCCTGTTGGTGCAATTCATTGCAAAATGTCCGCGTCGGCCGCAGCGAAAACATTTCCCATTGCTTGCAGGGTTCTGATTCGGAATCTCCCGAGCGCCAATCTGGCCTGTCTGTGTCGCCATTACAACTGGTTCCCCCAGATCCTCCTCATCTTTGATGATGGCTCGAGCACGTTCCATCAAGTGTTCCATGGTCGTTGTTGAAACGCTGGTTGAGGCTCTCAGTAGCTGCTTCACCCGAGTGGGAAGACCCGCCACAAACGCGTACGCGAGCGTCCGCTCCGACACCCCTACACCGAACAGGACTGCGAGTTTCTTTAATTCCGCGAAGGAAACGTCCACGCTTTCCTCCGGTAGAAGTTTTTGGGAAGCAAATTTTTTTATAGGCCGTACAAGGATCCATGGCAAATTCCTTGTACAGCGCAGCTTTAATTGCGGTGACATATCACTTTTCGGCAGCACTGAGTTGCTGATATACACTCAAGGCACCCCCAGCCAATCTCAGGGGAATCACAGTGTGTACCCTTTTCACCTCACAAAGGTCGCACGTCAGCTTGACCCTTTCAACCCAGCCGACGATGGACGAGGACCCGTCAAACTCAGGTATGAGCTTTAAGTCGATTTTCGACTCGGTCATAGTCCTAGAGGCCAAATTCCCGAGATTGCTTGTAAAAAAAATGTGTAAGGAAAGTCCTTAAAAAAAAAAGAATTACTGCGCCCTCTGTAGAGGTATAAAGAAAAATTCAAGATGGCGCCCGACTCTCTCTTTAACACGGTAAGTTCAGGAAAAGATGTTATAAATGTTGCAGCAATTCAATAACCATTATACACCGGTTCTGCACGGAATCCAACTAGCAAGGTTCCTAGACGCACGCGAACGGTTACTCAGACCGGACCCAACAACGGTAAAATATTCTCACACGGCACGAGAAGCATGAGCAACACGATTCCCCGACCAACTCAATCCTCGCTCTCCCAACGTCTTTTTCATCACCCGCTTTTATGGTCGTTGTAGGCCGCCTAAATTGGCATATTGCGAGAATTCGTGTGCCTGTGCGAGACATCATACTTTACAAAAGACGGCGGCCGCCATCTTGGGCTTTCTTTTCTTTTTTCGGTCGGTGACGCTGAGCTGGTCTCGAGGTAAGTCTTTTCCCCCTCGTCCGTCTCTCCCACGTTCCCACACAACACGCAAACACGCGGGCGCTTATCTCCTGGATGTATGTTACATAATTTGGATCTTCTTAATATTTTCCATTTTAATGTAAAGTCTATTTTGTTTTGTTTCGGGTTTCTAACTATGAAAGATAGGGTAGTTTTTGTTTTAGAGGTCTCCTTTGAGAATGAATGTAAATAGCTTGCAATTCTAGCCTTTATCGGGAAGGACGATAATTCTATGTAATTGTGTATTATAGGGTCTGTGCTTGGTGTATCTAGGGGTTCTTTATTTATCAAGGGCTGGCCTGAGGTTCTATGTTCAGGTTCCGTGTAGCTTATATCTATCTGCTCTGTGGTCAGTTGTTCAGATTGTGTACTATTGCTTATTGAGTTATGTGGATTCTCTCCAGTGTAACTGGTACTATTGGCTTGTGCTGACAGGTTGTTATTGGTCGTATTAGGCGGGAGTTCTCTTACTGTACATGAATATATGACGTATTAGTGTACACAGTCATTCTCAAGTCGGCAGTTAGTTGGGTCGTTACAATTGCAGTTTGGTTGGGCTAGACTATGGTTGCCATTAATTATTTTCTGCGCTGATTCTATGTTCTTATTATTGGTACTTATAATAGTTTGTGCTACATTAGGCATATTTGAGAGGATAAGTTTTTATTTACGACTGTGCTGTGTATGTGAGGATACTTGAAGGAAACTTCTACTAATTTAAAAACTTCTTTAGGGATATTAGTATGGATCTTATTATTATAGGGGGGTGAACCAAATATTGTACTTTCTTCTGATCCGTTTTTGGGGGGTGTTTGTTCAACTTGTAGGAGCTTTTAATTTTTAAGTGTATTTAGCATATTATGCTTATAATTCGATCTAGTCTTATTATTTTGCCTATGGAATTGATCTTTCTCTTTTCCTAACTCTTGGTTCGTGCGCAATTAATTGTCTTAAAAAAACACTGGACGGATGGCTTCCACATTTTGGTATAATATGTTTACTATATCCATGTGTGTTTTTATATATTTCTTTTTAATTATAACATTCTACTTCATTTTTCTATGATAAATAGGTGGGTTTCTTTGTACAGATGGGCCATTTTTTATTTAGGGGCACTTATTTATTACCGCTTCCTGTCACGTGGCCAGTGTTTCTAATTTAGCGGTGTTCCTGCTAGATCTGGAGATTTCGTTTGCAATCCTGCGGGAAATTCTAGAAAATCTATAATAAAAGATATTTCGCACCCACACACCCGCAAGCGCTTGAACTACTTTAAAACATAAAATAAATTCATTCCTATAAGTAAAAAAAAGTAGCATTTATTGCCTTTGGTAACAATTATTTATTGATTATTTGTTTTGTTTTTCACCTTTTTTTGGCTAACCATTCTTAAATCCGGCTATAAAATCGATGTTTACAAGTACATTTTATGTGGGGTGGGCATTCGAACTTTCGAAGTTTAGTTTTAAATATGAAATTTCGAAGTATTTAGTCGAAAATTGTAAAAAGCAAGAAACAACAGCAAAAAAAAATTAAAGTAGAATTTAATTATATACCAACCTAAATACTTTTAACATGCTAAAAGAAAGTTTTTTGTTTTTTTTTTTACTTTTCTAATTTCAAAATAAGTTGCACCATTATTGTGGTGTTAAATTTACAGTATATTCCAATTTAACTTTTATTATAAAAAGTTTGAGTTTATGATTTGTTTCCTGCAAAAAAAATACCCTCTCTGAAAAAACAGGTAAAACTAGCTGATGAAATACGGGAGCTAACCGCTTGCATATAATTCCAGAAACATATAGTGAGAAAACACGGAACATTTTATATGTTGAATATACTATATTGATACTTTTTTATGCTAGGAAGTTAAAATATGAGGTTTGGGGGGGGGATTAGCGATTTCGGAAAATTTCAGATGATAAAACTTAAAAATCTAGCGATTTTCTGGACATTTCTTTCTCCTGATCTCGCGTTTTATTTTTAATCTCAGTTGCCAAAACTGTATCACTAAAAAAAAAAACAACTACAGGCTTAATGTAAACAGGATGTGTTTACAATATCGGTAAATTTCCAATGCGTTTAATCACATGATTATTGATAATGTAACCATTTAAATTAACCACACATAGTCGCTTTCGTATCAAATATTCATCGAAAAATTGTAAGTACAGATAAAAGCAATGCCGACGCTCAAAGTGTATAAACATTTTGACCCCTCCCTTTATTTAAAAATTCACCAAAAAGCAGGAAAGTAACCAATTCTAATGAAAATTGCAGTATTTATTAAATAATGACCGCAGAATATAATGAACGAATTATTTTTACTTAAGTCTTAGTAAAAATGTTTCATTTTGTTTAAACAAAAAATACCTTTACTAAAGTTATGGTTTTCGGTAGTAAATAAAAAACGCAAGAATTTATTTTTGCCTTTTTTAAACCATCGTAATTTGTAACAATAAAACATACTTTTTACAGTAACATTACGAAAAATCCCCTAAAGTCCGTATTAATGAATTCGATATAACTCGATGAAAAATGAATTCTCGCATACTATTCAGAAAATTAAAGATTCAATTAGATTCCTATTTCAGTCACCTAAATTATTTAGGGTGAAATGAGTTTAGGAATTTATAGCCAAACCTAAATATTTTTTTTTGCTTAAATATAGCATTAATACAGTAAGTAAGGTAAAATTTCAATAGAATGCTCTGCTTTACGGTTCTTGTAAAAATGGAACGGAAATTTGAATTTCGTTCCCTTTTAAATTCGGTACATTTTTACATTACGTCCAACTCATCGTTCACATTCGACACGACAACTTTTATAGCTTTTCGGGTATGCTGGCAAGGTTAGGGATGTCTATTCCGAAAGCCGTTCTTAACATGGGTAGATTGGTAGGTGTGTCAGAAATTTCGTGAAAAATAGTGAATAATTCCACCCCGTTTTTCCAAGCGTAGAACTCCTCGAAAAATGTACCTGAAGCCCTTTTTTTTCAATTAAGGGAGCAAGGACCAAGCTTTCATTAAAAAAACAAACAAACGACGTTGTTTTTTCTTTTAAAAAAAGGTTTTAAACTTCGGACTTTACCGGTTTATTTCTAAAAAACACTATTTTTTGTTTTAAATTTGAATATATTATTTATTGTCCTTTTCTCTTCAATTTGTGATATATAACACTTTGGTGAGTAAATTATTTACTTTTTAATAGACATTTCAAAATGGGAGGCCTCCTGTCTTTCCAAGCTTATAACTCCTGGAAAAATGTAATTCAAGCCCTAATCTTTTTTCAATTAAAGGAGCAAGGACCAAGGTTTCATGAAAAATCAAAAACAAAAGAATAAACAAACAACGTGGTTTAAAAAAAAAACAGGTTCTTAACTTCAAACTTTACAGGTAAATTTCTAAAAAAACACTACTTTTTTTTAAATTTGAATATATTACTTATTATTATTATTATTATTATTATTATTATTATTATTACTATTATTATTATTCAATTTGTGATATATAAAACTTTGGAGAGTAAATTAATTATTTACTTTTTAATAGACACTTGAAAATGGGGGGGCGTGAATTAAAAAAAAACGTTTGTCCAAAATATTATATTCAGTCTATTGGAAAGGGCATAACATTTCACATTGACCCTGAAAATATCGTAAAAATAGAACAATAGAAAAATTTTGATAGATTTTTAAGCTTAAAAATTGAAAAATATTGAGTTTGTAAAATTCATTAGTTTTTTTAAAAATAAAAGAAAATATTCCGGTTACTTTTAAAACCACTTTATTAGTTTATTTTGGAAGTATAATCCATAAAGAAAATAAACAACCCACTTTTAAAAGAGAAATTACGAGATTTTTATATTTTATTCGCAGTTTCGTGATAAGGATGTCAAAAATTCTGATACATCTACTAGATTGGAGTGTTTATTCGTTGAAAACGTACCCGACAACCTATAAATGTCGACATTTCCAATGTGAATGGTAAGCTGGACTTATGTAAAAAATAACCAAAAAATATACCAAACTGATTTTTCGTTTAAAAATGGAATTATTTCCCTTTCGTTATTAACTTTTTTTTTTAATAAATATTTTGTGTTTCATATACATAAAGTACAATTGTTGAATGCTACTGCTTTTATTATATTCGTTTTGGGGGGCACACTTAAAAAAATAAGAAAGATTAAAACGAAGCGAAATTTAAGTTTCCGTTCCATTTTTACAACACCCGTAAAATAGCACATACTCATCAAGATATTCTAATATAAAATTAATACATAGTTATAGTATATTTCGACATGTAGGTATGCTTGTAAAACATAAACATTTATTCTTATACCGAATTAAATCATCCAATATTACAGTTACTTAAATGTGCCTTTAATATCGAAGACAGAGTTGAACTTTATTTTATTCAAATTACATTACATAACTAATCTACATATTTTTAACACATTTATTAAAATAAATCTTTGCTGAATATTACTGATTGATGAGTGGCATACTTATATTTCCTTACATCTTAACTGGAAGCCATATAATAAGGGATCCTTAAAGAATAAAAGTAAACTGCTATTTTTAATCATAAATTCCTATACGTCGAGGCACATAAATTTTGTATCACTAAATTGTTTTCTGATTTACTTAAAATGCACTTTTATAAATAAAACAACAGCCTCGTCAGATGTTACATAAATTGTTGTTAGTATAAGGAAGAAGTGTTTAAGAAGAAATACGAAAAAGGGGGTGTTGGGATAGGAGATATTAATTATAATCTTCGACCCCAACCCCACTTTTTTCGATGATGGACCGTAGATCTTCCCAGGTCATCTGTCTAGGAGAAGGAAAACACTGATTCTAAACCTAAGTGGAAGAAGGGCTCTCCAGTCTTGGATGACAACATTCGTAGAGCTGGTGACTCAAGCAAATTACCGGTCTACAAACCTAAACTGCTTAACGAGTAGATAGGCACTATCTATCGCCCGGCTTCCATACTCCTTCTTTGTCTATTAGCCAGGCGTAAGGTCGAACAACTGGGAGTCGATAGAAACACCCGGTGGTCGATCTTGTTTCCTAACTGGGGCAATGAACGCCGTTTTCCCCCCTCCCGACACATCCTAACCATTAAACTGGGCACTTTGGGTGCTTGAATACCTTAATGCCAGTGCAAGCTGGTTGCGTGGGCCATCATCTGATGGATTGAGGGTACCGGATAGACAGATCCTGGTTGTTGTTCCCGACTGATAGTACAGGGGCCCTAACTATTTGGTAGCGGTTAGAGCGGCTGCTCCATCAACAGCTGTATAATATCGGGATTTGTGTAGAGTCATGTCTCGCATGGAAAGGGACCCCGCACTCATCCTCGGTGAACTATCCTGAAGCCACAGCCCAAATAGATGGACAGACAGCTGATGATCTGTCTGTGTTGCATGTCTGGTGTTCTGCATAACAACTTTATCAGCACCCCTTACCGAAACTGAAACTTTTAACAATAAAAATGACGGTACATTAAACAATTACGCTAAACCCAGGCCAAAACTCAAACAAAAACAACATTACTTCTCCCTTGAGGCTCGCATTTGCGAACATCCGTGGGCTTAAGACTAATTTAAATGATGTTGAAGCATTTCTCCTAACAAAGACCTGGATATCTTAGCACTAAGTGAGACTAACATACACTCCTCCATCCCGTCTAATTACTTTAACTAGCCCGGATACCGCCCACTCTGCTGTAAGGATTCTGACAGATATATGCATGGGCTTGGAGTCTATACTCGAAACACCCTCCCCTTAACTAGAGAAACTAAACTAGAATCGGGCGATCAAGCCTTTGTGTGCTTTAGAATTAACATGCAACAAAACATTAACTACTTTTATTTTCTCTATCGCTCTCCGTCGATCCCGGACTGTACCCTAATAAAATAAGTCTCTGACAGCATAGATACAGCACTTTCCCTCGGCACTAGCGAACAAGTGCATATATTTGGTGCCTTCAGTGTCCACCACGGCGACTGGCTTGGATTTTCTACTCACACAGACGCAGCTGGCACCACAACACTTAACTTATCTATATATCATTCCCTATCACAGATGGTTACGTTTCGAACCCGTCTCCCAGACCAGCAAGAACAACATATATCGCTTCTAGAGCTGTTTCTGACCACAAATCCCGATGACTGTGTAGCGAATACCCACAGCCCTCTTGGGAACGCTGATCATGTAGTGGTAATGTTTGCAATCGTCATAAAGTCTAGAGCCAACACCAGAGAGCCTCTGTTCAAAACAACGAGATATTATAAAAAGGCTGACTGGGAAGCCATCAGGGACCTCATCAGGGGCGCTCCATGGCAACATTTCTTTTCCTGCTGAACATTGCGCAAATGAGACCACTGAATGGTTCAAAACTGAAAATTCTATAGCAAACCCCACTCTCCCCAACGGTTCACTTCAACTTGTGAACCTGCCATAGCGCAAAAGCAGCATGCGTACCGCATAAGTCCAGTTAAAACAGAAAGAAGTGCATAGAAGCCAGAAATAACTGAGAAAGAAATAGACCCAGCTAATAGAGAATTTACTGAAACCACCAAAACGCATAGAAGCAAAGAAATTAGGAACCCGAGACTTCTGGATATCTACAACAGTGTAGTAAATAATGGGCAATCAACTATTCCCCCACTATCCAACAATCATGAGGGTGTTTGATCAGCAACTGAGAAGACTAACATGCTTGCCAGACGGGGTGCCTCCAACTCCACACAGGTATCTGCTAACCGCCCCTTCCCTGACTTTCCTTTGCAGACAGGCGCAACACGAGACGATCTGAAAATCACCCCTGCTCAGGTGCATGCTGTCATAAGAAATCTTTACACTGCAAAAGCACGTGGACCTGATCTAATCACGGCTGTGCTATTAAAAAATCTCATCGCCGAAGTAGCTCCAGTTCTCTCCAACCTTTACAACAAATGCCTTAATGAATCTTGCTTTTCTGCCTTCTGGAAAACTATTTCTGTAGTGCCAGTTTTCAAGAATTCTGGCGAAAGAACTGATCCAGTAAAGTATCGCCCAATTAGCTTCCTCCCACTTTTATTTGAGACCATAATTAACCCATCTCTATTCCGTCACCTTACATATGCTTAACATCTGACTGACCAACAATATGGATTTAGACAAGCCCGTTCCACAGCAGAGATCCTAACTGTAATCTCAGAACGTATATACCAGGCACTTGACAAAGCGGGGAGAGTAGAGCGGTAGCTTTAGATATATCTAAGGCTTTTGACAGGACATGGCATAGCGGTCTTCTCAAGAAAATCGGATCATTCGGTATCACTGGAAGAAGACATAATTATATCTTCTTAGGTAATAGAAAAATCCAGGTTGTCCTTGACGGTCGTACATTTAAAAATTATGATATAAATGCGGGATAGCCTCAGGGGTCTATCATTGAACCTCTGTTATTCCTAATATTCAGAAATGGCCCCCCTTACAAAATTGTCTCTGATGTGGGTATGTATGCTGACGACACCACGCTCTATAACAGACACGACAGACAAACAATTGAACACATATCTAAAAATCTCTCATAGACCAGGTTCAAAAGAGAGTCGCCAATTTGGTAGGCCCTGAACTGTCGGCTAAAATTCAGCCCCTGTCACATCGACGGTGAATGCTCTGACGAACTGCAAACACTTGTGTCCCCTCGACGTAAATACCCTCGACAAACCCTACAAGCAGCTAAATCCTACTCCTTCACAATAGACAAGAGAGCCTATAAACAAGAGAGCCTTCTACTCACGTAGTTTATTCCCCAGAACAGCTAGATATTGGAATTCCCTTCCGGGTCCTTGCTTCCCCAAGTATACTAACATGCAGAAGTTCAAGTTCAACGTGAACCGACATCTTGCTTACCAACTTCCTTCCCTGATGCTTATGTCCCTGATAGTATCCCCCTACAACAAAGTGGCAATGTGCCTTGTTTGGGGTGAAAATATAATATATATATATATATATATATATATATATATATATATATATATATATATATATATATATATATATCTTCTTCTTCTTCGTCTTCTCTTCTCTATCTATCTTCTATATAAATAAAATGAACTCATTTTTTCTCGTCTGATTTTTACATTAATAGGATTAAAAATCAAGATATTTAATGCGAATATAATATGCACAAACGGCAGAACAATATCTGAGGTGTGTTATAGGCTTATTATTTCTCAAATTCCTCGATAATCTTAGATTTCTATACTTTTTCTGCTGAGAAGTCACGGCCAAAACTGGTTAAGATCAATGGAATATTTTCTCTCTAATAAATTCCTCCTCCCCCTGCCACCACTTAACACCGTTTGGGGATCGTTCACAAGGAACAGCTGAGAAGAGAACACCGGTTTGGCTTCGTAGTTCTTTCATGTGAAGTTATTTAAAATCACTAAACTAAGCTGCAGTGCTATGTGACGTAGTGGTTAGCGTGCTGGACCATTCACATTATATTTTCACGTTCGCGCCGACCTACCGTAGTGGTTTTTTTTTCCTAAACAACTGGAATGGACTTTTCTTGGTGGCCGAACTGTTAACGTTGCAGATGTTTTTATTTTCACACTTTATTTTCCTACTTTTACTCATGACTCCGGGTTTGATCCTTCCTTCTTACCTACCATAACATTTTTTAAAACTCCCCCCTCCCGGAAACAAACACTCGGGCAACGTCGGGTACCCCCGCTAGTATATATATAAACAACATTTCTATTACATGTCATGATTTTGCACTCTGTCATTTATTAACTCATCATTTGCTCATACGCTTGCAATATATTTATACTCTCCATATATCAAACCTTGTTGCAAACTATTTCCGTTATGGTTTCTGGATTCAATATTGTAACATAGTGTATCAATATAGCAATAGATTCTTTTGATATTAACCAGTTCGAATTCATTTAAGAAAAAGCAGATTGCACTTGGATTTCCCTGTATGTTCTGTCTATATATATTCTCAAAGAATAGAGGTGTTGTTGCTTCATCCTATCTTCGTTCAAACACTTATAGTTTGGTAAAAAAAGTAGGGTTCGATAACGGAAAGTTTGTAAAAAAAAATATGTTGCAGAATAGCGCCGTTGATTAAAACTCCAATGCAGTAAACCCCAATCGATGCTATTATACAACAATTCTTTCATCTCTCGTCATATAGTTTTATTACAACCGCTTGCTTTATCGTTAGCTCTTAAAATGCCGTCCTATCTCAAAAGCTATACATTTCAATGGAATAAGATTAAGACTACCACGGTGTCTAGTATAATCCCATATTTTATTTTTACTTAATTATTATGAATGATTTATATATAATGCTTGCATTATGTAGTACACCTTATTCGTTTACCATTGTAAAATACTCATTATAATTTTATCAAAACTTGGTGTCTCACTATTTTACCTGTCTTCTTTCTTGACAAAATAACCTATTATAATTTAGTTTTCAATAGTCATATACCTATTTCTATTAAGGTGAACGTGTCTGTATGTGTCTGGGTGTGCATTGCATTTCCATTACCCAATAATTTTGTCAATTTCAAGTCTAGAGACACGCAATTTGATATACAGTGTACTGAGATCTTGAAAATCTTCGTAATCCATTTTCGGCTAGAAATTTGGGTGTTAAAGGGTCAAAGTTCAACGAGTTGACCTTTGAGAAGTGTACCAAACTTCTTCGACAATTTTGGGTTTAACCACTTTACATTTTAGATATAGGTTCCGTGGACGCGGCTCTAAATTAATTACTTGATTTGAGGCCCACACAATAAGTGTTTAGGGGTCACATTTAAAAAAAATGGCATATGCGGTCTCTACCAAATTACACAGACAATTTCTGGTCTAAACATTTGACATTTTACATAAAGAGAATTCAGAGATAGGGCAAGCTTTTTCATCAGTTCGGGTCGAAAATTCTTAGTTACTAATATATAAATGTATGTATGTATATATGTATGTATGTTTGCATATCTGCCTAAAATTTCGACAGACGTGACGGATTATTACAAGATCAGTATCGTTTTACCGTATACTAAAATACAATTCATCCCACCGAAGAAATTCCATTAAACCCAAACCTCCTCGCCCAAATAAACCCTCCCCCTTTTCTCCTTACCATCACTAACTCACTCACATCCTCCTCTTCCCTCCTCTAAAAGGCTTTCTTCATCCCTTCTCTACAAGAAAGCTGACCAGCAGTTTCACCAAGTATCAATCTCATATTAGAAGCTTCTAAAAATTATCTCTTGGAATATTTTGTTACCTAGACCATTGATATTCGAGGTCCAATGCACCATAGACATGTATATATATAATTCAATAACCCATGGGAATATATGCAATGGATTGGAATATCCATCTAATATCTGATATACTGTGCCACCACTCAAAAAAATTTGGATTACATATACCAAACCACATTCAACTCACTAACGAATACAGCATCCCCGTATAAATTTCGGGTTATCAATAGGGAGCAACTACGCATTTTGTTATATGGGATTACTGCCTTCTGCCCTGAACCAATACTCTGCCTACGTGGAAATAAACCCCCGGGGATATTATACCCATTCAAATAATGGACTGCCCAGGTTGTATGAAATTCCATTTTCAATAATTATTTTTATATAACTATAATTTACCACCCAAACAACTATTTACAATATTTGTGCTGAAAATATATGTGTCTATATTGCTATTTTCAGAATATAAATTAAATCACTAAATATATATATATATATTGCTCTATTCTTAAATATTGAGCTTTTTCTTTTTTTGCTAGGATTACCATGAGATTATTGTCTCTAGTAATATCTATATGGATTTAACATCGGATTTTAATCTGTGTCTTATCTCTTATATATATATATATATATATATATATATATATATATATATATATATATATACATATATATATATTTATATATATATTTATATATATATTTATTATATATATATATATATAATATATATATATATATATATATATATATATATATATATATATATATATATATATATATATACTATAAATAGATAGGCACTCGACCAAGTTATCCGGAAGTAGAAATCTTCTTTCACTCTAGAAAGACATATGCCAGCTACCAGTTGACAAAAAGACGGAGAACGGAATCTTCTAGCGCAACAACGTTAAGTATTTTTAATATATATATTTTTAAACTAATCCTAAATGTTTCTTTTAATGTTACCTTGTCTATAAACGTGTTTATTCGTGTTTTATTTATGTATTTTGTCTGTATTCTTCTGTATTATCCGCCCCCGCCTCATTCTACAAAGTTAAACAATAAAAACAAACAAAATACCGGCAACTAACGATAAAAAAAATGCCGGAAATTATTATAATAGAATAGATAATGTTAGGACTTTATTTAAGTAGTATACTTAATATACACTTTTACTGCAAGCTTGCATGTATTGTAAATGCCTTCTTCTTGCTGGCAAATGAAACCATCTAATAAAGTTAGCCTTATGTTCTAGTACATTCGAAATAAAATAGAGTGCAAAGAAACAGTTACTCATGAAAACGAACGATCTAAAGTAAAACCTTGAATAATTATCTAAACTCGAATGTAAATACTTATTAAGCCGACTTTACAAATTGATAATAGTTTATTATTGGATTTTAATTAATTATAAGATGAAACTCTAATGATTTACACTCGATAGATAACGACAAACTTCCACCCATTAATATGGGAGGGGAGATTATCATCAAAAGTTTCCTGAATGGTTAACTTAGCACCGGACTTACTACTTAGATATTAATAAGTCGTTTGTCCCCATCCCCCTTTTTTTTAATGGAGAGTAGATAATACAGTGGATGTGTTATCGGCAGCTCCAGTAACTCTCGCTCTCGCTTCTCTTATTTTGTCATTCAGTCCTCATTCAATGAGTGATTTTTCTGACAAAGGCTGACGAAAAAGCTGCTTAAAGGTCGGTAGTACTTGGTGACCAGTAGTCTGAGATGTAGGAAATTTTTCTGTCTCTATCTGTCCTTGTGGCAATGTCACTAGTAAGGGTGCTGGAGGTAAACGTTTGTCTGGGCTGACGTAATCCGCCTGATAGTCAGGGACCTTAACCTTGGATTGACCACTAAGGAGGCTGTCCTATCAGCAGGCGCAAAGTACTGGGACTGCTGTATTGCCATTTGGTGAGTGGATCTGGACCATGCAGTAGTATCTGGTGGAGCCTCTCGATGGCATACTAGTGGGTAATTGTTACGGCTTTACCTTTTCGTGTGCCACAAACAAAAAAAAATATCCTGTATTTTTCTCTCTTAATTTCCCTCTCTGTACTGCTCTAACCAAGTATGCCGACCTATTCCACAAATACCCAAACCTCAACATGAAATATCTCCAGAATAAAAACTCGATTAAACCTAGAACCCTATCTTCCAATGTAGACCCCTACTACCAGGTCTCCTTCTCCAACATCAGGGGTCTACGTTCCAACCTTCCAGAGGTTGAAACCCAATTACAGGAGACGAAACCGGACAAATTCTTTCTAAGTGAAACTGAAATAGGGCCGACCACTTCCCTAGATGAGTTCATAATTAACGGATACTCAAATTTAACAGCTAAATCTGACACCCAAGATCGCCATGGCCATGGAATATGTGCCTACATTAAGGATGGCTTCCCGTGTGGCAGGGATATCTCTAGTGAAGATCCTAATTTACCCTATATGTGTTTCAGGGTTGCACTTGCTAACACCACTGCATTTATATTTGCCTTCTATAGGCTCCACAACAGCGGAGTTACTATCTTTAAGAGCATATCTGAGAAAATAGACCACATACTGTCTTCACATCCCTCGGCTAACATCCACATATGTGGTGACTTCAACGTCCATAACATGGAATGACTGACCCATTCAAATAAGACAGATGATGAGGGGAGGTTTTGTTATGATTTTGCCATTGCTTATGATCTCACTCAGATTGTTCGCGAACCCACCCGTGCGCCTGATACACCCGGTCAATATGCAAGCCTCTTAGACCTTTTTCTCTCAACTTCCCCTGAGCTATGTTCATGTTCTGTTCATTCTCCTCTAGTATCCTCCGACCACTCCGTCCTATCAGTTAAGATAAAAACGAAATGTAAGAAACCCCCAGACGTACCCCTCCACCGTACTGTATACCGATACTCTATGGCTGACTGGGATAGCTTCCGTACATTCATATCTGATTTACCTCTGCACTCCATGTTTAAAAAGGATGTGCCCTCTATAGTATCAGATCTGACCGAATGGTTAATTGTAGGCATAGACCAATTCATACCATCTAAAATATTTCAACAAAAACCCAACAGCCAGCCATGGTTCTCCCCAGAATGTGCTGCTGCTATCGCGCACAGAAATCACTTTTTCCATAGCTACCAACGTAATAGATGCACTGAGACTAAAGCTGCTTTCAGGTCTGCCAGCAACCACTGTAAAAGAGTAATCAAAAATGCAAGAGAGCTATATGCCCAGTCTGTTAAATCCAAGGTAGCTGATCAGCGGCTTGGATCCCACCAGTTTGTGTAAATAACAAATAGGATCCTGAACAGAAGTGTGCGGTCTATCCCAACCATTATCAATGGACCAGAGGTCATCTCGTCAGCGTCAGACAAGGCCAAACTATTTGAAAAGAAATTTGCAGCTAATTCTACCCTATGCGACGAAGGCCATCAACTCCCCATAGTTCCTCCTATAACACAGAACAAGCTAGGTAACATACAAATATCCGTGCAGGAGGTCGCCAAGCCAATAAAGAACCTAGATTCCAGTAAAGCAACTGGCCCTGATGGCATCCCAATAATAGTTTTAAAAAAGCTTCAACCAGAACTTGCTCCCATACTTACGAAACTATTTAAGCGCTGCGGGAAGGAGAAGTGCTTTCCGACTCCCTGGAAGACCTAATCAGTTTTCCCTGTATTAAAGAATTCATGTGATAAGTCATCTCCCTCTCAGTACAGACCTATAAGTCTCCTGTGTGTTATGAGTAAGTTGCTGGAATCCATATAAAATAGAGAAATAGTCAACCACCTCAGCAGGAATAACCTTCTTAGTGAGACACAATATGGTTTCCGCTCTGCAAGATCTACCTCAGATGTGCTGACGGTTATATCCCACAGGATTAGTGAATCTCTTGACAAAGGCTTCCTTTCTAGGGCAATTGCTCTTGACATATCAAAGGCCTTCGACAAGGTATAACAATAGGGTATACTTCTCAAGATTTCCAGCTACGGTATAACTGGATATGTTTTCTCAATTATTAAATCATTTCTCTCCGATAGGCTCATAAGAGGAGTGGTAGATGGACAAAAATCGGAGGCCTGCAATATAAATACTGGAGTTCCTCAGGTGTCAATCCTGGGCCCAACTCTCTTCCTGATCTACATCAATGACCTCCCTAAACACATACTTAAATCATTCGTTGACATCTATGCTGATGACACGACCATCTACGGCAACACATGAAAGGCTGTAAATGACAAAGTTCTCTCTGATTCTCTCTCCTCTGATCTCGAGCGCGTGGTTCAGTGGGGGAAGATGTGGCTGGTTACCTTTAATGCATCCAAAACCAAACTCCTATCCTTACATCATCAACGCTCTGATCTCCAGCTGGCACCAATTGTGATGGATGGCTCTCGTCTGGGTGAGGCCCCGTGTTTTGACAAGCTTCTGGGTTTGACCTTTACTCCTGATCTGAAATAGAACACGTACATCAAGTCTGTTGCCAAGGTCGCAGGAAAGATGGTGGGATCCTTCTACCGCTCCAGAAGATATCTCACTACTGATGCAATTCTCTATCTATATAAAAGCCAAGTACGGCCAAGGATGAAATACTGTTGCCATATCTGGGCAGGAGCTGCCAAAAACAGCCTATCATGCCTTGACAGAGTAAAAAATAGACTTCTTGGTTTAGTGGGGGATGCCCTTTTCTCTACCCTGCAACCCCTCTCCCACAGAAGAGACGTTGCGAGCCTATCCTTGTTTTATCGTTATTTTCATGGCAGGTGCTCGTCTGAACTCCAATCCCTGGTCCCCCCTCGCCAAACCTTCACGAAAAACACCCGTCTAGCTGAATCCACTGTGAAAAATTTCCCCCACTCTATATCTGTGCCTAAATCAAAACGCGGATTTCATGAGCAAAGCTTCTTTCTTAGAACTGCACGCCTGTGGAACTCTGTTCCGTCTGCCTGCTTCCCTCCGGACTACAACTTGGATGTCTTCAAGTCTAATGTTAACAAATTCCTAATGAACCGCCCCCTTAAGTAAAAATTTCAGCAAATCTCCTCACTAACGTTATGTACTTGCAATAATCCTTATCCGTGAGTGGCTTCCGGGCCTTGATAAGTGGTGATCACTGTGTAATATATATATATATATATATATATATATATATATATATATATATATATATATATATATATATATATATATATAGGCTCATTCTAAATCGTCTCGTTGATAAGGTGCATCCAGAGTCACAGTGTGGGTTTCGGTCGGGTCGCGGCACCATTGACATGATATTTTCCTTACGTCAGGTTGCAGAAAAGGTCCGTGAGAAAAATCAGGAATTGTATATGGTGTTTGTTGACCTGACGAAGGCCTTCGACACTGTGAATCGCGATGCTCTTTGGCAAGTTTTAAGAAGGCTTGGCATTCCAGAAAACATGCTGAACGTTATCATTTCCTTTCACGAGGGGATGAAGGCCAGTGTTGGCTCAGATGGTATGATGCCTGATCCATTTGATGTTACGAATGGGACCAAACAGGGATGTGTTATGGCGCCAGTCCTCCTAGCGCTCTTTTTTTTCACTAATTTGATGATTTGGAGACTGGAGTCAAGTTTCAATTTCGGTCATTCTGTGACTTATTTAACCATCAACGGTTTAAGGCCAAGACTCTTCTTCGCACCGAAATTATTCGCGACTTGCTCTTCGCTGACGATGCCGCACTGGTAGCTTTGAGGAAGCCCAGGTTCTTCTTGATCGATTTTCAGCCGCGTGCAAGGCCTTTGGCCTGACAATTAGCATAAGGAAGACTGAGGTAGTGCATCAGCCACACCCTACCCCAAAACAAGTTGAAGGCGTAAAGCAAAATCCACCAGAGTATAGATTTCCTGCGCTCAAGCTGAAAGTCGACGGTCATGATATCAATTATGTCAAGTCCTTTCCTTACCTTGGTAGCAAGGTGAACCAGGGCGGTTCTCTTGATGATGAAATTGTCAACAGGATTGTTAAGCCCACTTCTGGCTTTGGAAATCTTCGCCATCGCTTGTGGAAGGAAAGGGGTATTCGACTAGACACAAACATCCTTGTCTACCGTGCTGTTGTTCTTTCCATTCTTCTTTTTGGATCTGAGTCATAGACTCCATACAGACATCACATTAATCAGCTGGACGTTTTCCACAAAAGCTGTCTCCGCTCCATATGTGGTCATAGCCTCCGCGACAAGGTATCAAATGCCGAATTATTCACAAAATGCAAAATATCTGGTATTGAATTATTCCTTATTCAATCGCAATTGCGGTGGGCTGGTCATGTATTGAGGATGCCCGATGACAGAATTCCAAAAATTGCGATGTACAGTCAATTTGAGGGTGGTAAAACTATTGTCGGACGTCCTTGGCTTAGGTACAAGGACAAGTTGAAGAGTAACTTGTCTGCAGTGAACATACCATACAGGAGTCTTGAAGATGAGGTGAATGACTGAAAAGGATGGAGATCAATGTGTTTTGAAGGTCTCCAGAGGTTTCAATCTGAAAGCTTAAGGCAACTGAAAAAAAACAAAGTAAGAGCAAAACAACTACCAGCCGCACCAATATCTGCAGCATTAAACCCACATTCATGTTCTATTTGTGGCCTTGTCTGCAAGTCCCTTGCTGGACTAAAAAGTCATCAGAGGCAAAAGCATAAATGAGTTTTAGAAATATGGGTTGTCCGAACCTCATACGTCGAAATCGACGGGAGAGTCCATCATATATATATATATATATATATATATATATATATATATATATATATATATATATATATATATATATACATGTACATATATATATATATATATATATATATATATATATATGATAAGGTTTTAAAATATACATGACAATAAACTAGACATAATTTTTGGATTCATCCTCGTGATATATCCTCAGTTTAACATGGACTCCCTGTATCTCCGTGATTTTATATGTTTCAATAGTAGTGCGTTTAATAGCTTGCCAATCATAGTCTTACACAGTTATTATTCGTAGATCATAGGCGTGCGTTTATCATTCAAGGGTGCTGGCTCTTCTTTCTGACTGACGGTGATCCGGTTTCATTTTCTTTTTATTTGGATGTGATCTAATTTTTGTGAATGTTTCTCACTTACAGGATATTTTATACTAGTGCATTTTTTTACGTATGTTTTATTCGGATTATATATTAATTATGATAATCATGCTTAGTTTTTTGGAATTATTAGTATTTATTTTGTATGTATGTGCGTGGGTCTCTACACTAAGGTGATATTCATTTTGGTTATTCTCACATATGCTACAGATTAATATTTTTATGTTAAATCCATAGCAAAATTGTGAAAATTGGATAAAAGTAGACATTTTTAGAAAATAGATTAAGAATATTATAAAAACAAACTAATAACATAAACTATCATTAAACACTAAAAACGTAGATGCAAATAAATGCAACTGCATAGATGTATTAATGCTAAAAGAGACTAATTGTTAATAAAAAGTAGCGATAAAGTTGGTAAAATCCATTGACGCCTACATTTTAGATTAAAAAAACATAAACTTTGTTTTAATAATAACCCTTACACTTATTTACTTAATTCAAAAAAATAGGCAGGATAGGTAAGACTGATATCATGTAATTGCATCAGTTTTCGAAAAAATAAAAAAATTATGAATATAATCACGCACACGTAGAAAAAGAACGGAATTCTTATCATTGACCGAAATACATCACAAAAAAGATGCCTATGCACCTACATATAGCCATAATCTCATGTGGGTTTTAAATAATTAACACTCGTAGTTTTTGTTACCATGAATTATTTTTATACAAGATGAGGTACATTTATTCAAATATCGTCACAGATTGAAGTCTAAATAATCACTGGCATATCATTCCCTACTCATCTCCTCTTTAAACAACCGAGGACATTGATGTATTTGCCACGCCTTTTTCCAACAGTTCCACCCATTTCTGCTTCATCAGATAATGCATTTGATATTATTATTTTTTTCCGTTTTTATTTGTTTCTGTGTAATGATTTCTCCTTCCATGCGATGTGAATAATTTCTTTGCTTGCCCGCTTGCCTACCTCGTATTGCGGAAATATCGGTTAACGGTGTTTTCACCAGAGTAACCACTACCGTAAATGACGTCAGCAAACACTCAACACAAATTCGACTGTTTTTCTTTCCGGCTTGATGAGAATTCAAACATTTGGGTAAATTTCTTGCAAGATGAATCCGGAGAATTTTCGAAATTCTAAAGAGAAGTTGATTTATTGTAGCATATGATTTCTTTTTATGCTTATATTTTGGTTATGGAGATTAATAACGAAGAGAACCTTCAATAACCCCCTTCATATTTGGCATGACAATGTTCATGCAACGGGGTCAGTTTTATATTATGAATATTAGTTTCATCGATATCAATTTTACTTTTCGTAGCAACTGATATATATATATATATATATATATATATATATATATATATATATATATATATATATCATAAGCGACTTACATTAAATGAAAAGATATGAGAACATATGTACAAATCGTGATATATCAACAATGTTTATTT
Source organism: Euprymna scolopes (assembly GCF_053919585.1). Lineage (NCBI taxonomy): Eukaryota > Metazoa > Mollusca > Cephalopoda > Sepiida > Sepiolidae > Euprymna > Euprymna scolopes. The sequence continues at coordinate 161,720,013 of NC_136484.1, read as the reverse complement.
TCTTTCTGCATAAACATAATTAAAATAATTTGCAATGATACCGTAAAATATACACACATACATATATATATATATATGTACATACATACATATATATATGCATATACATGTGTATATATACATATATATACATATATCTATCTATCTATCTATCTATACACATATATATATGTATATATATATACACATATATATATATATATATATATTTAAAAGAGTGTAGTCATAAACAATTGTGTTTTTTTTTAAAGGTTTTCATCCTATTTTTATTTTAAAATATTTTATAACGCGTTTCGAGCTTAGGGTGTGCTCTCTTCAGATGTTTTCGTAAAAAGTTTTTCTTTAAAATGGGAGTCTAACACGTAATTTATTTATTTTTATTTTATTTTATATATATATATGTATATGTATATGTATATATATATATATGTATATACTTTTTTCCCACCCAAAACACGCATGTATATATGCGCTTAATCATTCAGACATAAGTACACGAACCCACACACACACAAGTAAGATGGAGAATAGGTAGGAGAAGATATATATATGTATACACGCACATACACACATATATATACACACACACATGTATGCACATATACACTCACAAACTTCCACATACTATGTAGGAACATACACATACACACAATAACATTAACACAGACATTTACACAGACATACTATGTAGGCACATACACATACACACAATAACAGTATCACAGACATTTACCGCAAACCTACAGACACCCAACAATACCTACACTTTAAAAGTCACCACCCTAAAAGCTGCATAAAATCAATTCCCTACACCCTAGCACGTAGAAGCTGCACCATAATCACGGACAATAACTTTCGCAAAATCCGACTCAAGGAACTACGAATAAATTTAAGAAAAAGAAAATACCCATCACAACTTATAGACAAAGGGATCCAACGTGCGACAAATATACCAGTAGAAGACTTGAGAACACCTAAAGAACGAAACAAAGAACAAATCCTAACATACGTTTCCACACACAACACAAACAACCCAGAGCTTTTCACAGAGATAACGAAAAACCTCGTCCTACTTAACCAAAACAGCAAACTAAACACTTTCCTTAAAACAACAAAAATAATAAAAAGCAAACGCCAACCCAAAAACCTAAAACCCGTTCTTACCTCATCCAAACTCAATCAAGACGCAACAAAAGGAGTCACAAAATGCAACATACAACGATGTTGAGTCTGCAACATAATATTGGAGGGAAACACATACACATTTACGAACCCCATACACACATTCAAAATTTAAAAAAAAAACTAGATTTCACCTCAAAAAACGTGATCTATGTAATAAAATGTCCAGCATGCGATAAATCCTACATAGGCGCTACAAAAAACCTTAGTAATAGAGTAGCCGTACACCGATCCAACATCAAAATCGCGGAAAATAGACACCTTCCTGTATCACAACACATACACACATGCAGTGGAGGCAGATTCGAGATAATGACCATCTTCCAAACTGACAACTACTTCTACTTGCTAACACAAGAAAAAAAACTTTATAGCAAAGTTTAACCCCGCCTGAAACATTTCTCCTTAATTATACACATAAATAGGCAAAACACAAAATACACTTACACGCATGCATACTGGGGTAAATGTGCACCCTCACACACGAAACAACAAAAAACCCACAATAAAGCACACGCACACTCTCACGGGTGCGCGCGTCCATACCCAGTACAGTACCATTTCTCTAAACTAAACAAACAATTAGAAATTGTACGTATATATGTGTGTGTACGCGCGTGTGTGCATGTATATGTGTGTAAGTGTGTACATATGATTGTGTGTGTGTGTGGATGTGTACATATGATTGTGTATGCATGTGTATATATATATATATATATATATATATATATATATATATATATATATATATATATATCATCTGTTATCTATGCTACATCTTGTTTGTGTGTATACGTGCACTTATGTTTGGGTGACCGAATCCATGTATGCATATGTGCTTGAATTAGAAAAGAAATGAAACTTCAACCAATATATACATAAGGCGGGATATATGAATATGTATCTGTATGTGTGATCGTGAGTGCATGTGCCCATATATATTACATGAATATATACGCATCCGTATGTGTGTGTATATATATTACATATGTATGAACATGTATAAGTGGGTAAATGTATTCGTGTGGATATGGATATACACGTATGTATGAGCCCTTGCATATGTCTGTGTGTGCATGTGTGTGTATGTGTATGTGCCTACATAGTATGTGGATGTTTGTGAGTGTATATGCACATACAGTTATGTATATATATATATGTGTATGTGCGTAGATATATATCTTCTCCTACCTATTCTCCATCTTTCTTGTGTGTGTGTGGGTGCGTTCACTTATGCCTGAATTATTAAGCGCATATATACATGCGTGTTTTGGTTGGGAAAAAAGTATATATATGTATATATATATATGTATATATATATATATATATTTATATATAAAAATACAAAAATAAAAATAATTTACGTGTTAGTGGTGGATGTGTGTGAGTGTGTAGGTGGGTATGTATATATGTATGCTCCTACATATATTTCTATGTATGTGCGTCTGTGTATGTTTGTGTGCATGTGTGCGTGTGCGTATGCATGTGTACATGTACATGAATGTATATGTATGCGTGTGTGATCGTGTGTGAGTGTGTGCTATACATGGGGAAAGAAAGTCTTTAAAAAGGACCCTAAAAAACATAAAATAACCTTCACCGAATGGACCAAAAACCCTTCTTTGAATCTAACTTTGACCGGACACTTTGAACACTTACAGTTGGAGTCAGAATGTCTGAGGCCACACATCACTCTGAAAGACACATTTAGTATCAGAGGAGGTAAAAAACAACCCTACAGACTCCCATTTTAAAGAAAAACTTTTTACGAAAACATCTGAAGAGAGCACGCCCTAAGCTCGAAACGCGTTATAAAAATATTTTAAAATAAAAATAGGATGAAAACCTTTAAAAAACAAACATAATTGTTGATGGCTACACTCTTTTAAATATACATTTTTTCTCTCGTTGGAACTACGCAACCATCACTTTAAAAATATATATATATATATATATATATATATATATATATATACATATATATATATATATATACATATATATATATATATATGTATATATATATATATATATATATATATATATATATATTTATATATATATATATATATCGTGTTCGTAATTCGGAGTCGAAGATGACCATGACATCACTGACGAAAAGTAGTGTTTTTGTGCTTCCGGAAATCACTTGTACGGCCAATCCAGGCATGGAAGGCTCTCTCAGAAGTTGGTCAGTGGTAGGCAGGTGTTATGGGGGCAGATCTTGTTGCTCTGGCTTTCCGGGCTGCACGCTTCTGTCCTGCTTTGAGGGTTCTTCTCTCTTCAGCTGTTTCAGCTCCTTTGTTGATGAGGTGACGCCAGTGAGGTATGTCATTAAAGCGATTCCCAGGACCCAGTACTGATGTTAAAGTCTTTGAGGAAGACGTTGAGGTTGTCCTTAAAGCGTTTGCTTGGTGCTCCGATTGAACGATTGCCTTGGCACAGCTCGCCATACAAGAGTAGTTTGGAGATTCTTTCATCTGGCCTGCGTGGGACGTGCCCTGCTCATTTCTGTTGGGTCTTTTGAATGGTGGTAATTATGCTGAGAAGATAAACATTTTTCAGGACCTTTCTATCAGATACTTTGTCTTGCCATCTGATATGGAAGAGATTTCGTAGCCATCTCACGTGGATGTGGTTCAACGTTTGTTCATGCCTTTTGTAGATAGTCATGGTTTCTGAGCCATAGAGCAATGTGCTGAGGACAGCTGCTCTGTAAACCTTCAGCTTGGTGTCAATGCTGATTCCTCTTCTTTCACAGACTTTGCTTCTAGATTATTGCAAATTTATATATATATATATATATATATATATATATATATATATATATATATATATATATATATATATATATATATACAATGCGCAATATTGTACAGAAAAGAAATGACGATGATTAATTAGGAATATAATGACGGTTACTCATAATTATATTCACACGCGATATTATCTGTCTTTCGCGCATTGTTTAGTATAGTATTTGGAGCAATATTACAGGTGAATGCAAAATATCGATTTACATAGAATATAATAGGATTTAATTGGCTGTATCATGTGTTACTTAAATATATACATGTATATATGTCTTCCATCAGTCTTGATAGACTATGGGCGCCGACTGTGAGGGCGCCTTCCCGTGAATGTTTTGTGGCAAGAGTTGCACAATCAGAAAGAAGACCTTTCTTTAGTCGGCATTCTTTAATACCAGTAGCAAGTGGAGTTTCAGGACGACTTGAAACAATACCAAGATATGCGGAAAGCACATACATCGCATAAGCTTCCCAAATGTTCACCAATCAGTTACTGATCAGGCTCAACATTGCTTAAGTTAGGTGATCTGGCGCGAACCGGGTGTCAAGGTGATTATACCATATATATATATATATATATATATATATATATATATATTGGAAGAGGCATATATTCATATTTATTATTTATATTTCTATATATCTACAAAAGTGAGAACGTGTGTAGACACTTCATAACCTATACACTCAACGAATATTTATCTAAAGATTTTACATTTGTTATATAGTGTAATCAGATATGTTGATATTTTAATCGGATTTTATGCGAAAAAAGGGTTGCTAAGGGGTCAAAATCTTAACGATGATCGTTAGGCCCATCATATTTTTTATATATTTATCAAATGTTTTACGAATGAGTGAATCGGTTACATGATAGATTACTTCTGTTAGTAATAACTAGGTTGAAAATATTTTTTTATAGACCGTGTCAACCTGCGCTTTAGGTTATCTTTCTTTACTTAACTTTTACGTTTAAGTTTCGAATTTTCCTCGAACATCTTATTTTACCTACAAGAAGTTATCCGTTTATATAAAGTATAATACTTCAATGCACATGTATCTTTTTCTGTATTAATTAAAATGTAATATATATATATATATATATATATATATATATATATATATATATATATATATATATGCGTATTTTACGACTGGGCAACGCTAGTATATTTAAAAATTTATTTTCTATAATAAACATTAAAATAGGTATTATATATTTATAAACCATTGAGTAAATATCAATATTTTTTTACAGGCATAATTTAAAAAAAAAATATCAAGGCACTTCCGATCCTAGTAATAATAGACGCAAGGGAAGAATACATAAAGTGCACTGATGCCTTATTTAAAAAAAAAACGATCAATTTACTAATAATAAGTTGGTATATGACAAGAGAATACTGTTTTCATAGTTTTGACTCTCGGGTATATACTCGACACAGTAGGACATATGTAATCAACTGAAAACAACATAGTTCTATCTAAAAACATATATCAACGGATGCACACTCAAAGGTCAAAACAATGAAAATAATATGCTGTTGTCCTTTCCTTAATAATAACTATAATATAATTGTATCGTATTTCAAAATATTATGTGTACAGGGGTTTTTTACGATACCATACGTGATTATCAGTATAAACATGACATTTAAATTTACATATATTTCAACGCAGCTCTATTTATCCCATCAAGTAGTTTAATTGATATGTAACCCATTAACTAGGTGAATCATCGTATCAAACAATACAGATTTTTTTCAAACTACGATATACGCGTTAAATCCAATAACAAAAATGCTCTTCATAAACCGTTTAAAGTAGTCAGATATGTTTATTAATGAATGTGCTTGACCATTTCATGTATGAGTAATATAAATTAATCCCTGTAACGGATACGAAAGTATCGTATGCTTTCTATGTTAGAACCTGTCTGTGAAGGCAATGCAATATAGTCTCTAGCCCGCACGGGCAAGTCCTGCGTAGAAAGCGTACCATACCTTAATGCCCATATATAAACTTTCATTGAGGACGTATTATCCTGAACAGATTAGAACAGTCAAGACATCACGTGATACTGTGTGTAATCTCAAATCAAAAGCATTATGCAAACGACCGTCGGAAGGGAAGGACGGCAGACGAGTGGGATCAGTGGGAATTAACCGTACCAGGATACATATTCCTCGGCCCTAGAACAGACCTAGATACTGTTCGGTATCATACCGCGTTAAACAATGTTGACCAGGCGGCTAAAGATCACAGCCTAAATGACAAAAATCCAGACTACACAGAACGCGACAAGCCGATGCCCAATTCTTCCTACACACTGATCAAAGAGAGAATACGTCTGATGGCGTACAGAGTAACGGGTGTCAGGGGGCCTTCCTTGCGAGAAGCCGCCCATCTAGACAGAATACGAAATCAGAGGTCATAATCAAGAGACGATTCAAACATATGGGGAAGAACACGGATATGAACTGCATGCGTGCTACACGGAAACGGAGACAATGCACAACGTAGGCCACTTCTGTTCGTCTAAACCTGAATCGGCGGATTTTATAGTGCCATACTTTATTCGACTTGAGTAACGCAGACAATTCATTTTCCTTATTTTTCTTGTAATATTTATAGCTTTATTTCCATAATACATTTTCGCGGGATTTAATACAATTTCACATATTGTGTTAATATTGATGCCTCATCCGTTTTCGATGGGAGAAAGCGGCGTAATAATCTATTAGTATCGATTTACGAAACCGAATACAAGCAGTGTTAACGTAGTTGTAGAATATTGACCTGCTATTGATTCTTATAACAAAAATGTACATTGTAGCTATAATTCAGGTACATGCAGTCTGAAGAGCATAGGACAGCTCGAATTACAAGTCATAATCATATAATAAGGATGTAATGTATTATTTGTCTTTATTTACATGTGTGAAACACTGGTTTATATTTTCCTTATACACACGCTCATTTTTATTAGAATAAAAGAAAACAATATTTCATCCAATACAATCATCTGCGATGAATTAATTTCGCGTGCCAAAGGTGACAAAATGATAAGCAAGTTGTAAGTTTTATTTTTAGATTAACTTTTGTCACCATGACTTCAGGGCCTTTCATTGGCTCGTCACAATTGATTTTAATGCACGATCATGCACCATTCCTCTCAGCCAAGGCTACGATATCCTACATTTAATCATTAGGCATTAATGGAGAACATTTGAGGACACGAACAACTTGTTCTCCATACATAAACTCGATTGGGCAGCTCTGGTTTATAATAAAAATGAAACTTTATGAAGAAGATGTTCACTTTTCGTCGAAGTATGAAATTTGGAGGAAAGTTTTTGAAGTTCCTTATAGAATCACCTCATCTCAAATTCGCCGATTGACATAAGCAGTTGACAAGAGACTACTCAAAGTGATTTTGAAGCATAGAAATTATGTTGATAAATATACATTTCTTTTAAACAAAATAATGTGTAATTCGTACTTGTTTTAAATTAATGTTGTTACTGGAATCTTTTTTTTAATTTAATATACATAGAAATATTAAATGTGAATATCGTATTATTACGGCGATTTACATTTTTAAACACTTGTAATAATGCGATACACATTTAACATTACTAGAAAATAGTAACATTAGCATAACTTCAAAGAATCTGTTCAAATGCCACAAGAAACGGGGAACACAGTCAATTCATATATAATATGCATTTAAGATACTCCCAACCAAATAAAAATAAAATATAATATATATATATATATATATATATATATATATATATATATATATATATATATATATATAAAGTGATGGTTGTGTAGTTCCAACGAGAGAAAAATGTATATTTAAAAGAGTGTAGCCATCAACAATTGTGGTTTTTTTTAAAGGTTTTCATCATATTTTTATTTTAAAATATTTATATAACGCGTTTCGAGCTTAGGGTGTGCTCTCTTCAGATATTTGTGTAAAAAGTTTTTCTTTAAAATGGGAGTTTGTAGATATGCCTCCGCTGATATTAAATATGTTTTTCATAGTGGTGCGATGCGTGTGTTCAGTGTTTAGACATTCTGTCTCCAACTCTAAGTTGTTGACTGTGACCGGTCAAAGTTAGTTTCAAAGAGTGTTTTTTAGTCCATATGGTGAAGGTTTTTATGGCTTCTTTAGGGTTCTTTTTAAAGACTTTCTTTCCCCATGTATAGCATACACTCACACACAATCACATACGCATACATATATATATTCATGTACATGTACATATGCACACGCACACGTACGCAGGCACATATATATATATATATATATATATATATATATATATATATATATATATATTCATATGAGATAATCCCAACACACTTAAATAAAAATTGCCCAATAGGCTAGAAAGAGCAAATAAAATTTAAAATAAAAGATTTTATATGTTCGAAATTCATTTAAAAATAAACACTTTTCAAAATAAATAACTGTTGTTTGAATCAAGGAAAATATAGTTTAAATGAAAATCCTTAATTCATGAATTTTCAATGTAAACGCTTCTATTCAGCGGAAAAAATTCTATCAAACTATCAATGCTGGTTCGGAATAACTTTGCTAAATAGCACATACAGAAAGAACATTTTCAAGAAGATATGCTTTTTAATCAAAGAGAAAATGAATGATTGTTGAAAGCAAGAATGGATACGATAATTGGTATCCAAAACAGAAGAAATCCTTGAAAAAAGTATGATGGTATAATAAAGTTCCACATAGTTTGAAGATTGGTATAATGTAGGCAAAACCAAAACTTTCTGGTAATGCCCCCAAAGAGAAACCGATAACAAACTCAGCAAAATTTAATATTTTACTATATAAATAAAAATATTATGAATGATATATATATATATATATATATATATATATATATATATATATATATATATATATATATATATATATATATATAGTATGTATTAAATAAATATACGTGATTATCTATTTATTATGGTTAATATATTAAGATAAATATGTCCGCTTCATATAAAATCTGTGCATCAGTAATTCTTTATGTAGAAACGGTTTGGATATTAAAGCTGCTTATTGTTTTTAAATCTGCTAGTGTTACGTCCAGTTATATTAATTTTCTTATTCCTGTTTTTAAATCGTTCCGATTGTTCAAAATTACGCGTAAAAGAGTTATGATATGAAACATTCCTTTTGAAACCTTTCTTTAATTACATTTTCATCCCAAACAAGGCGCATTGCCACTTTGGGATAGGGGGCTACTATAAGGGGCAACAACTACTGCGGCACTATGTTGGGATTTGGGCAGCAAGATGTTGGTTCACGTTACACTAGAACTTCTGCATGTCAGTACAGTTAGGGAAGCAGGGACCTGGAATGGAATTCCAGAGTCTAGCAGTTCTAGGGAAGAAACTACTGGAGTAGAAATATCTTTTACATTTAGGGGGCTCTACTTTGTGTGGGTGGGATGTAGTTGCCCGTCGAGTGTGTTTCTGTCGTGGTGGACCAATTGTCTGCATTTTGCAAGAGTATAAACCATTAAAATACTTGTAGAACAGGCAGGAGGATGCAACATTTCGTCGATGGGACAGAGGCTGAAGCTTAGATGCCAGTTCAGGGCCTATCAGCTTGGCGACTCACTTTTTAACCTGATCTAGGAGCGAGAGACTAGTAGCAGATGCACCAGCCCAAATGTGGCAGTAATACTCGATACACGAGCGAATGGTGGCCTTATAGAGATACAGGATACTTTCGGGTATTAGTAGTTTTCTAGCACGATAGAGAGAGAGAGATAGAGAGAGAGAGAACCTACCTTCTTAGCAGCGGCCCTGACAATGCTTTCAATATAATTGTTCCAACTCATATTTCCTGTGAACGTTAGGCCAAACAGTATGAAAGATGTACTCTAAGATAAAGAGTCACTGGTCATTGCTATTGGTGGCAGAGAAGGTTGCTTGTAACTATTGAAGGAAACCAGTTTAGTCTTGGCAGCATTGAATGTGACCATCAATTTTTGTACCCATTCCGCTACAGATTGGAGGTCATCCTCTAGTGTTTTTGCCATTTCTTGAGATATGTGTTCATTTGTTTTTCTGTCATGCATGTTATAGAGTGTGGTGCCATAAGCATATATACCCATCTCAGAGGCAATTTTGTTGGGGAGGTCATTAATGAATATTAGAACAATAGAAGCCCACGGATAGACCCCTGCGCCACTCCCACATTTATATCATATTGTTTAGATGTACGACAGTCGAGGACCACCTGGATTTTTCTCTTATCTATAAGGATGTAATTATGTAAACTATTCTACCAGTGATACCGTATGATATAATTTTCCTGAGGAGACCCTCATGCAATACCCTGTCAAAACATTGGATATATCTAGAGCTACCGCTCGTCCTTCCCACGCTGTGTCCAGTGAATGGTATATACGTTCAGAGATTACAGTGAGGATGTATGTTGTGGAGCGGCGTTGTCTAAATCCATATTCTTTGTCAGTCAGAAGTTTAGCATCTGCAAGGTGACGGACTAGAGCATGGTTTATTATGGTCCGTAATATTTTGGCGAAAAGTGGGAGGAGGCTAATGGGGTGATAATTTACTGGGTCTGCTCTTTCGTCAGAATTCTTGAAAACTGGTACCACAGAAGCAGTTTTCCAACAGCCTGGAAAGGAAGTTTCATTAAGGTATTTGTTGTAGTGCTTGAAGAGAACTGGAGCTACTTCGGCTCAGCAAATTTTACAGCATAGCTGGGATGAGATCGGGCCCATTTGCTTTTGAAGTGAGATCAGCTGATGGGCTACTTGTGTTACATGTCTGATAACCTGCATATCCTCTTGTCCAGCTCCCACTTACCTAGCTGAAACTCTTCAAAAACCTTTTACTATAAATGTTCGTTTTTATTATCATTTCAGAATATATTAAGTGCCCTTTCGAAAGTTCTATCTCCACATATGTGTGTACGTTTTCCTTTATATACGGTTAATATGGTTCTTTCTTACTTGACCGTCTTTAATTAGATTATAGATATATTATATTTTTCCTTTATTTGTTTTTCTTTCAAAATTTCATTACTTTTATTTTCTTAATTAAAATGGTATTTCCATTTTTATTAACAATTTGTCAAATATTCCCTTTATTCCAATTTATATTTTCTGGGGAGTTTGTATCTTATCTAGATTTCATCGTTCGTTTTTTCTACACCATGTCAATCATTACTATGAAACGCAATTTCCCAAACCAGTTCTATTTCGCACTCCCTTTTTCACTCCTCGCGCTTCAACTATTCTATCGGCGATTGGCGATGTTTTTGCCAAAGGGAATACAAAAGCGGTAAAAAATAATTATTAAATCTGCAATGAACTAGAAACATGAAGGAAAACAAAATAATAATGAAAACATAAGTTTTGGCAAAGTAAGGCAGTTTTTTTATTTCCCCGGGACTTTTATTTTCATCTATTTTCTTTACGTTTGATTTTTCTTTTTCTGTACCTTTTTTTTACTTTTAATTTACATCTTTTCTCCATTTGTGCTTAACTTTCATTTTGCTTAGGAGTAGAAAATAAACGTTGGCATACATTCCAGCATGAGGGAATTATCCTTTGCACTCGAATATATATATTTGACCTGCCTTGAGATAATCTAGTGTCGAAATAATTAAGACCGGAAGTATGAAATTTCCAGAGTCTAAAAAGCGAGCAGTTTTTACACAAATATTACTTTCTGGATTAGAAAAATAAAAAGAATAATACATCTATAGTAAATTATGCTTTCTATTACAAATATCAGCGGAAAGTCATTTTAATAGGAATTTTATAAAAATCTTTCCAAGGTCTATTTTCGCATTATAATAGTATCTTAAATATTGTTATTCTCCGTAGTGAATCTTTATTATGTGTGACAAATAGTTTAATTAACCTTTTGTATTTTGTGATGAAAATAATGACGGTGTACTTATTTAATATAGAGCCCTCGCTTACAAAAGCCACTGAAGGATGCGAATTAATGGATGCTGTCATAGTGAAAACTGTAGGAATAAATTTATTTTAGATGGGGATTCACCAGGCACTTGCTTACGTTTAAATTAATACCGATAATAATATCGTTATATGGGTAGCTACTCAGTGGTTTTTTGTTTCAGAGACAAGATCATCGAGGAAGTAACCCTGCTCATGAAACTATTGCTTAGTTTTAAGCACAGATAAAGAAGAAAGATACTCCCTGGTATTAATTGTACCTATTCGTATATTTGCCGAAAATTAACTTTAAATTAAGGTTGAAACTATAGCGAGAGCCCAGCCAAACCCATCTCATGATAATAAATATGAGAGAGGTTGAGATGTTCGTAATTATCTACTACGAAAACGATACAGCAGAAGTAAAAAAATAAACAGCGATAACAAATCCTGTAATGGTCTGTACCCTATCATATCAGAAATAAGCTGTTTATATATCTCTACTTGAGAGGTAAAATGATTCAACTGTTCTTTGCGAACTTGGTAACGTATTTGATGTATGTGTATCATTTTAGAGCAGAATTAATAACCTGGCCTGGAAACCTGTAAAAGCATTACGTTTCCCGAAACAAGAGCCAGACATTTGCACTGGAGTAAAGCGAAGATCAGAGCACCGGTGATAAAAATGCTTTTAAGTGTACTAAAATAAATAAGTCATATTTTCCATTTATTGCACAACGTGCTCAATAAGAGAAAAGAGTAAATAAGAAAGAAAAGCAATTGGCTGCCTTTGAAGGGTTTTAAGAGGTTGTAATGCCGTCTGCACAAATGTCGCCGAATGATCTAAGAATATTATTCGCGAGATTTAATGAAGAGCTGGAAATATATTGAGCCTAGGTTGCGACCCTAAAGGATGCTAGTCTTGATACTATGAACTTGTGAATTTGACCAAATTGCACTAAACTTATAAATTTATCAATTAGAAAAGATTCATTAGTTGATCTTGATTTTTTTCATTGAGCAAGAAAAAGACCAATACCTCCCCTGATTCCTGTTACTGTCTGAAGGAGGTCAATGATTTTGACCTTACAATTATTATTTCTTCCAATACATGCTCTTTAATTTTTCTGTGCTCAATATTTCGTCACTGATGTTAGAGGTTTCGATCACTGACCAGTTTAGTTTCTTCGAGCAGGTTCCGTCAGAACAGATCAAACACTGGCTCACACTCCGTTTTTGACCTGATATAATCTGGTTTATTCTAGATATTGTTAGGGTACATATTGAACGAGTAAATCTCGCTCGTGTAACGTAATTAAGGTGTCGCTGTTCATACGCTTTGTCTCACCGCCATAATAAATAGTGTTTTTTTATGTTGTGTTCGTAGTTAAAGACGCGTCACTGATTCCAATAGAAGTGTAACAATAATTTAAAATCCAACCCCGATTAAATAATATACAGCTAAAATAAATTACCCTCATAAATTATGGTAAAATCAGCAAGATAAAATGCAACTTTAACCGGAAGTGTATATTTGTGAATGTTCATAAAAATTTACAATGAGTGAAATCGGTTAACCGCCCAAACAATAGCAACATATTTGCCAAGTAGGTTATAATTCTACAGTATTGCATTTCGATCGCTTTAAAATAAAACACCGTTACTTTAAAAGTGATTCAATTAAGTAAACCCCTTACTCAAATTCAATTATGTGTCTTTATCATGTTTAATGTATACTATACACACACATCTAATATACTTTAACGCTATACTCCTGACGGCATAATATATTTTACTTTATTTGAATGAGAGCAGGTCAATTACTTTGACATAATTTGATATCGACACACAAAATCTAACGGTTTATTTCATGCAATCAGTTAACTAACATAGTAGATGTATCCCATATATTTATTTAATTGTGAGTGTATACATCTATCAGCTTGGTTAATTCTAATAAAAATAAAGCCATCTTTTAAACAACGGACTAAATTAAAACTCATGACAGTATCGTATATGTCTAGAAAAAGTAAAGTCCACCATGCATGAATCATATTATATACTGGTTTGAGGAGAATATAATATCCAGTACTCTTGTTCTATACAAATATTAATATATGTAAAAATAATTGTTATCGTAATATGTTCTTCACCGAATGTAACGATCCCGCAAGTAATTCAAACTAATGTGATTTGGCAAATTTACTACAAACGTCTTAACTAAATAATAATAATAATAAAAAAACTCAGACTTAACGATCAATACTATACCTGAAGGGCATGGTTTCTAAATAAATATGCCTAGATAATTTCAACTCGTCTGCCTCTCTTCTTAAAAATTCAGGCCTTTCTCTATCCTCGACAGAATTGATATTCATAAATTAAAGTATACATAAGCATCTTGCTTACGAAATCTCTACGCAGTTTTCCACACCAAATGTTAAACCTTAAGTTTTATTTGCTGGGTGTTGTTGTAAAGTGCTCGATAAATAAGAACATAATCACCATATATTGGATTGAATTCAAATTTAAATCGCTGAATCTATAATAATATATATATAAGTGGAAATTTGTCTGTGTAGATTTACCTACCAATTAACACTTTCAATTTTCTGTCTAGAGACTCGAGATGTGACATAAAAGGGGTATTGCGATTTGGAAATAACCTTTTTAATCAGTCTCCGACCAGGAATTTAGCTTTCAAGGGGTAAATGTTCAATGATTTGAACTTTAAAAAACTATACCAAACTCTTCCAGGAATTTTGGGTCTAAACACTTGACATTTTAAATAATGGTTACTTTGACATGGATAAAACTTTTTAATTTTATTCGCACTCTCCATGAGAAAAATTAAGGGGTAAGAAATGGGGGTCAATTTTTTTCATTTGAAACGGTTTACCTTTGCAGATTCTAGCAAATTTCACCGCATATTTTTGTCTAAAGACTTGACACCTTAGATGTAGGTAACTTGGACATGAGTGAAACGTTTTCTTTTGATTGAAACCAAAATAATAAAGGTAAGGGGGCCAAATTGGTGTCAAATAAAAAAATACTTCTTCGCTGCAAACAACTTTGGCCTAAATATTTGAAATTTTACATGAAGTGTATTCACACGTAGGCCACGTTATGAACAGTACATCAGCCCCGAGTATAGCTGGGTTCAACTGCTAGTATATATATATATATATATATATATATATATATATATATATATATATAGAGAGAGAGAGAGAGAGAGAGAGAGAGAGAGAGTCCATAAAACATCTACGACAGACCTCAGTAGAAACATTTCTTAATAATTTTTTTCGAATATCTTATATAAGAGAAGAATATCTTCCCATAAAAAACTATATATGATGCTTTTGCTTACAGGGAATATAAAAGTGCGAATTTTATCTCACTTTTTGGCTTATAACTAAGACGTTTATTTTTTTTTTCGCATGAAAACATTTCTACATCTATTTTCTAATTCATGAAGAGGTAAGACAATATAGAGTGTGTAAATGTGTGCGTTTAACAACTGAATAAAATTTTAATGATCGACTTTTTTTCGGTAAAATTACTTCTTGTTATTTCCAATTGTTTTAATTGAATTTTCCCCGAGGTAAATATTATCATTTTTTCTGTTTAATAAATGTTTCTGCCGAGTTATGTCGTAGTTGGTTTCCGAGAGCACGCCCAACCATACATATATATTTATATATAAAGCGATATGGGACGCGTATGTAAAATAAAGCAAAGTGAACTGTCAATACGCCTAATAAAATAAATAACTCAATAGACCTAATTTAGAAAATATTTTTATACACAATAACAAATAAAAGTATATAAGATATAATAAACACAATGTATTGTTCGACAAGATACTCAGTAACATGTCATAAGATTCAATTTATTCGTGGAGATTCAAAAAATGCTTAATTTTTCTTGGAGAAAGAGTGTTAGCAAATGAATATTGTAGCGAACCTATGAATTTGCTGGTAATGACATGAATTTAAACTGTATTATATAAAAATAAGCCGTACATGCAAAAAACATTATTGCAAAAGGTTTATGAAATGGAAACGAGGCATGAAAAATGAAAACACGTAACTTAAAAATTTTAAATCCAGATAAATGGATATGCAATCTTTAGGTATTTATTAAAAAGGAGCAATGTTCGTATGAGAAATAGTCGGATTTACTCTGCGACAAATAGACCAATTCGAAAATGCAAAATGCTCGTAAAACAAATCTGTAAAAAAGAACCAGTTTGAAAGTGTCGAGGAAGAAAGCTTATTTCGAAATGTTAACGTTTTCTACACGGTGATATAGCGCAACTGACGTAACGCTCCCTCAATCAACAGCTGAGGACTTGTAACGATGGAAAAATTATTTTCCATGTACAACGGAAGGAGAAAGCTTGTTTCATATGAACAGATTTGTAAAAGTAAAACTTTCAGTTGAACGTATGCAGAAAGACTTTTTTGGAAAAAAGAAACCATAAATGATTGAAAAACATTGTGTTTCATATTGAAATTATGTGAATTCAGTGCTCCTACTAATAATAATATTAATACAAATATTAATAATAATATTGTTATTATTGAAAATGATAACAATAATGATAATCGTTATGATAATAATTAGCAAGGCTCGTGGAAATTCCACGGTAATTGAAAACCTCCTCACATAAGTAAATAATACTGTGTCCTGTAATAGAATAAGCAGTGCAATATAAGTTCCGAGTAGACTGATTAAAATATATTTGTAAACATATATGGAAAACTGCATTATATATATATATATATATATATATATATATATATATATATATATATATATATATATATATATAAGTATATATTACATGTAATAGAACAAAAGTGATTCATCTTTTTTTTCTTCTTTGGAGATTATAATTTGCTCCAAATATCCTGCGATTCAGTTGTTAATAATTATTATAACTATCATTTTTATAATCTGATAATTCGAGATGCAAGAAATAAGATTTAATCATAAGATGCTACATGTTATCTCTTGCAATCTTTTAGTAGTTGAGAAGAACTGAAATGAATATCTAAGGAGTAAAATTGTGGGATTTGCTTGAGAAATAAAAGTGCAGCATGTTGGAACATGATATGAACCCACATGCTAGTATATATATATATATATATATATATATATATATATATATATATATATATATATATTTCATGATATAATATTCTTTATTGTGTATTTGAATGCCAGAATTTGTTAGATGAACTTTTATTGTTTCCATTATTCAAAGAGTTTGAACAGTTAATCACATCTTTATTGTTATTCTTGCAATATTAGAAATTATAGGAGGAATTCTGAAGTAAGAATTTGTTTGTTATCATCTGGGTGTTATAGTGAAGAAGCACTGTGTTTCTCATTTAAAAGTTATCTTATTTGAATATATAACAGGATTTTCAGTTTAAATTACTTTTATGCACATCATAAGTAGGATTTTTTGTTTTTCATATGAGTACTATACTGCACAATTACCTTATTTCTAATGTATAGATAAAACTACTCGATGGTTTTATATAATTTTCTATTTTGCGAACTTTTTCGTATGTCATAAGTGAGATATTGTTTTTATATTAGAGTGCTATATTAAAACACCCTTATTTCTAATATAAATGTCATACTACTCGAATATATTACAGAACTTTTGTTTGGATTATACGCCATATATAATATGTCCTTTTTTTCAAAAGGGTACCATAATGCTCACGTACCTTGTTTCTCCGATAGAATAGTGTACAAGTACCTTTTTATAATTTGAAAATGAAAGAACTCTATTCATTTATGTAATTTACTGTTGTGCTAAATTTTCGGTACGCCAGGGGTAAGAATTTGCGTGTTTTTATCTGAGGGCTATATTGAAAAAGCACCTGATTTCTCATATGTAAATCATGCTACTCGAATATTAAACAGGATTTTCGGTTTTAATAACTTTTAGGTATGTCACAGGTCACATTTTCCGTGTTTCTTATATGAGTACTATACTACACAAGTACCTTATTACTTAGATAGGATTGTTTGTACACATAAATACATTAAAAACTGATCATTGTCTGTGAATGTATGAACATTAATATACACATATACAAACATATATAATACATTAAATTTATAATAATCAGTTTTTTTTACTATGGGAGTTAATCGAATACATACAAATATATAAGCATATACGCACACTAATCATTCATAATGATCGGTTAATTAGATTAGGAGTGAATCCAATACATAGAAATATATCAACATAAATCATAATTATCGATTAATTCGTTTAGGAGTGAATCCAATACATAGAAATATATAAACATATGCATATAATTAAATTCAAAATGATCGGTTACTTAGTTTAGGAGTGATTCCAATATTTACAACTATATAAACATATGCACGCAATTAACATTCATAATGATCAGTTAATTAATTTAGGAGTTGATTCAATACACACAAATATATCATCATATAAAAACATGTACGTATTAAAAATTCATAATGATCTGTCAATTAGTTTAGGGGTTAATCTAATAATAATAATCTAATAATATATAAACATACACATATAATTAATATTTTTCATGATCGGTTAATTAGTTTAGGAGTAGATCCAATACAGATGCCATTACTTGATCTATGTACGTGATTTTTGGAATGTTACAAATAAGCTGATATAGTATATATATTTTGAATATGGCATTTCCGTTACGTAAATCAAAAACATTCCTCTGTATTTTTAAATAAAAAGCTTCTTTTGTATTTATTAGATAACAATTAAAAATCAAAATTATCAGGATGTTATAAAATGAAGTGATGGAGGTGAAACTGCAACCCTTGCACATATAATTGATCACGCTACGCATTGCATCAAAAGGACAACTCCAGTAGTGTTGTGAAATATCTTAATACATATATTTCTATAAGAACCCTCATTCTTGACGTTATTCTCGCGTTGCCTACGCATAGTTCAAACATTTCAAAATACAACGGCTAGAAACAACGCGCGGCTCTTTACAAACCGACTTCTTTCTCCAAATTTAAACATGACAAGGAAGAAGAAAAGGGGAAAGCTAAACAAAACAACACACTGAAGATGGAGAATACCTCTGAAATATATTTGTGATAAATATCAAACAAGTAAAATATTTGTTTATTTTCTAAATATTACACTGTATTTGGCTTTCAGGCGCATTTGATAGTATTCCAATTAAAACAATCTTTCTATATCTCATCCTTGAAATATATTTCTCTTTACTCGATGTACGCATGCGCACGATGCCGCCATGTTGCTATGCTCGTCGAATGATTATAGATTTAAAGTTTGTACCCTTTTTTGAAGTCCTTAGTAATTATTTTTATCGAAGAAATAGTCTTATAAAATTCTGCACCAAAAATGAAATATTTTGAGCTATTGCACGCCGTCTAACGATCATTCGTCTAGGAGGAGATACAATTTAAAAACGGGGCCAGACAGAGTGACACACACAGACATATTGAGGTTTATGTATTAGATTTGAAGTTTTGTTTTAGTTGTTGAAAGAGGACGAAAATAGTATTTACTTTAAAACATGTTTGTCCTATTATATACTTTAAAACACGTTTTCCTATATTTTAACACCATCTTGATAGATGGTGTAAAAATATAGAAAATCATTATCATGAGCTAAAAATATACTAATATTCTGCAAACATTTTTTTAAAGATGGTGTCAAAATATAGGAAACACATTCTTATGAGCTAAAAATATACCTATATGTTTTAAAGTAAATAATATTTCGTTCTCTTTCAACAACTAAAACAAAATAGCATTTTAAAAAATGAAAAAAAATATGAATTAAACTAAATATAAAATCTTCAATAAATAAACTCTTATATAAATGATTATACATTCCTGATGTGTGTGTGCACTTGTGGCTGTTTGTTTGTCTATCTCCATATATTTAAACTATCTTCCGAAACTGTAAATCGCAGAGCGACGCGAGGGGCCTCAAATGTTATTACTTTTTTACTGGCCGTTGTTTTATGGGTCTGTATCCGGTTAAAATTTGTTTTAACGGGTCCAAAATGGGTCAAAGTAGACAAAAATATATTTTAAAACATTTTCTACATACATCTTTTTTTATTTAATGTTTTTTTTTAAACTTTTTATCGGTGTGTATAGCGTGTCACGTTGACACAATGGTAACGTGGCCAACTTTCATTGTTACAGTGTCAGTATCGATTTTAGCTGATGACACTTAAATACTGATTTTTTAGTATTTTACATTGGAAATTGCGACCCTTTAATAATAATATATAAAAAAAATCTGGAAAAATAAAAATATCATATTTAAAGATGTTATATAGGGGTATTATTAAAAGAGAGACTTAGAGTCTTATTAGAGTGTTTGTCTTGGAAGAGAGATGCTTAGAAAGAGTCTTATTACAAGTGATGTTTTTCTTAGTGAGAGAGATTTATTTAGAGGGATGTTAAAAGAGACTTAGAGAGAGAGAGAGCTGTTGTTAAGAGAATAGATAGATATTGTTCATGTTAGGAGAGATTCTTATATATTAAATGTTCATTCTTTTCTTGTGTAGAAGAAGACACTCTTGGAGTGAAGGGATAGTGTTCAGACAGTTCGGACATGATGATGTTGAGACGTGTATGTAAAGATATATAACACAAATATATAATACAATTCCCCTTTACCTTTTTGTAAGAATCATAAGACAAGACGAGCTTTACAAAAAAACACTTGATGGTTTATTTCGTCACACGGCCTTGTTTCCATCACCAAGAATTCAAAGTTTCACATTTTTTTTCTTGAAGTGACGTCTCGCCCCTAGACGACCGACTCTCTCTGAGTTTTCTCACTGACTGACTAACTCTAAAGTGTTTTCTCTATTCCTAGAACATTCTATTTTCCGTGACGTCATACACATGTTAACACATGTGCCTTCTTAAACGTGCTCTGGCGTAACGTGTCCAAAACTTTTCCTATTTCTCAGTAACCTATTTTTCCAATATGTTAAAAACATTATCTTTTAAGCTGCATTCTTGAAATTTAAAATTTCATAACAAACTTGATAGTTAACATTCTTTCCTTGAAATATTTGTCTATATTCTAAACAAATGTTTGTTTTACATTTTTAAATTCTCACACGTAATCTATTTCTAAACCTAGATTACGAGGTTCGAATTTGTCTATTTCTATTTCATTTTCATTTTAAACTAAATTCTCCATTTTTATACTTACATGAAAAGGGGACAACCCTTATCATGTAACAAAGGTATGTTACGCCTCACCTCGCTATTTGAAAAAAAAAAACGTTGGTCCTAATATATTACACTGAATTAGTCGACATACAAGCATTGCATCCATCACGAATGAGTTATTCTTCTTACCGAGGGCAGATTAAAACTTGAGAGGAAATCACATTTTTAGAAAGTAAAATATAGAATAAATAAACTAAATATATGCTCATCAATACTTTAAAAAGAAAATATTCGAATAATCGCTTTTTTTGATAATTTGTAATTGATCTGAAGGAGATAACTCCATGTTACAAGCAGGTACATTCATTTGGTTTCATACAAGAATTCGCGTGTCTACAGCAAATAGAACACTTTTAACATTACACAACCGTTAATTACGAAAAAAGAAGCTGCTATTTTTACTCAGCAATGAATGGCTTGAAAAACCAATTCTGATTAATTACAAAAATGCAAAGGAAAAAATTGAGGTATCAGTGATGGCTTTCCAGTTAATTCTCTTGAAGGGGCTTTGTAGATTTGAATCTAAGCACCCGAGTGTGTGTGTCTGTGCATTGGGTGGTTATACAACTTACCTTCGGATGCGATCTGTGAGAGAGGGATTAAAGATTGCAGCCCTGGATTTTTAAGGTGTAGTCCACTGCACGAGACCAGGGTGCGCACTAAGGCAGCCAGCGAGATGTTGATAAGACGGAGGTTGGAGACCATAAAAGTGTAAAGTGATCCACCTGAGGGAGCAATTTGCCCCTCATTGGGGAGTTTCCCACTTCACAGAAAGAAGGACGGGTTGCTGTGCTAAGATTGTTTAATTAATCCTTGATGACAGCGGATATCACACAACCTTGAAATTGAAATATATTGATATATTTTGCTTTGTTGTTTGAAAAATCAGATATATATTTTGTGTTATTGTACAAACTCAGAGACATAATTGTTATTGAAAAATCGACGACAGGAAATGTTAGAATAATGGCGTTGACATTGCCGTACCTGAGGGACTCAGTAGCAGAGTTTCTGAATGACAGGTTTTAACCTTTAAGGTCATGGGATTAGATATCCTTTTTTGGTTCCAGATTACAAAACTGGAAATGTTGGTGAATTGTACACCCACAATTTGGGGTTTCCCCAAATGTGTGTCGTAATTTGATTGGGTTGGGGAATTTTCCACCCCGAACACGCCGCACTATATAATGCTAATCCCACTCGGAAATTAAGCAGATCCCAGATAGATTTCAAGGGGCAAAGATTTGCGTGGAATCTCGCCATTCCCAACGACTGCCACGGCCCACTGCTCCATCCGCCTGAGCTCCGTCTCCGAAAAGAAGAGAGATTTGAGACTTTGAAAAACGTGCTAAGAACTGAACAATATATTGTAAAAAGTCTGTAAATATTTTTGTGAATTTTATTTTCGTTGAATAAAAAATCAAGTGTCTGTTTTCTTTCTTGCCTGCGTGAGCTTTGCTAATCATTTTCAGCATACCAGGAATCTGATGTGACAACCTCTCAGGGAACCAGAAATCACAAGTCGGGTTTTTTTTCCTGAGGAAGACAAATAGAGGACCTTGCGTGACGTCCCAAGAGAGGTTGGACACAAAAGAACTGTTATAGAGTACAACCTTTCTTCACATTGCAACCTTACTGATAGGCTCATTCGGGTGCTACAGATATGGTATGGCACCATGAAGAAGAAAGTTGAGACATTACCATTATTAGCTGCCGCCTTTATTGAGATGGCGGATGAAAGCAGAATGATAAACAACCTCAGTTTACACCCGGGAGTGAGATGGACATGTTATTTTGTGTAGTTGTTAATGCATTGGTGTCCAAAAGTGCAGTGAAAGCGGAAGTCAAGGAATGCCAAACATGCCAACATTCCAGAATCGACCCCACTCTAGCCAGATGGCGGAAACCTCAGCTGAGAGTAGACATGACTTGAAACCGACTGGGTATTGGCATAACCCATTACAGCAGCAAGCGCTTCCTCACCCTGACCGATTGTTGACAAACAGGGTTCGCGATCAGGCGCACATTAATCAGAGAGAGGATTGGTCCAGTGTCATCAATGAATTGGAGTCTATATTTTATTAAAAGGGGGCTGCCTGAAGAGATTCCCACAGACAACGACACGGCCTTTTGCAGAGGGGAGTTCGGATATTTCATAGCAGATCGGCACCATGTAACCGTGAAAAGGATCGCGGCAGGAAAACAATGCATAATCGCAGAAGCGGTCTATAGATATAATACAACACCAAAAGATGGCATAACTGCTGCAAGCGCATCCGCCAATGCGGTTCATTGCTATCGAGTGTGCATCAAGGACATTGAGGCCCTTCTGCCTGATCGGCAGGGAACTCGAGGACCGTATGGGACAATAGCAAAAGGTATATTTTTTTAAATGTTACATTTGTGCTTACTGTAATTAAAATGCTTTTTCAGTAGAAAACAGAAACGATAAACGTTATTTTAGTATATCTTCATAGTTTCTATCATGAAGTCTTTCATTTATGTCAGACACACATTGGACGAGGTAATTCTTGCTTATTAGCCCTTTAACTTTGACGGACATCAAGTCTGAACACGAGGCTCAAGCCAATCATTTGTTAACTAATACGTTTAATACCGAAATTATGTCTACATCTTGCATATTACATATTAGGTAAAAAAAAAACGTCAATCACGCTCGTAATAGACCCAATTGCACTTAAGAATTTCTTACAAAAACAATTACCCAATGCTCAATTTTAATATATCTTACTAACCACAACTGTCACTCTATCAATTTAGGCCGATTATCTAAGAAAGGAAAAAGGCTAGATTAATTTGTTTGAATCTAACGCTGTCTGGATTGCATTTCCTGATTGAGCTGACAACAATCTGAAGTGCGTGCTCACAAAAATTCGTAGTAGGTCCGACGAACTCAACTTTAAATTCAAACAGATATTTTTATTTCCAGCTATAAAATCTACAGAGTAATTCGAAAGGGGGAGCACAAATTAAGATACACAAATGGTCGCATAAGAGTGGCTAAGTTTAACTCGAAGAATTATAGAAGCATACCCAAGCAAACACTCCAAATCGTTCCACATTGCAACATAAGAATTCGAATAACCCAGCAAGTTTAACCTTCTCAACATATGTATCTTATAAAAATTAAACAGAGTTTTTTTTTTTTTTATATCATTGAAAAAGCATTTCGTATTTAAAAAAAAAAAAAACTAACGACAATAATGAAACGGAAATAAACAAAGGTTTTGGTGCCATTTATCTGTCATGTAAAAACAAAGTCGCAGTTTTACAAACCGACAAAAGATAAAATAGCTGCGTTAAAAAAAAAAGAATATTTTTATTTATTTTGCCTTTTTCTCAGTTTGTGCACTAGATAAAAATCGCAACGATGCTGTTACGAAAATGGGGACACGGGCTCCCGTGTTGATCATTTTGTTTTCGATGCTAAATCAATTCTGTGCCATGTACGTTTTTTACACAATAGAAAAAGGAGAATATTTCTTATTTTTGATTTTAATACTAATAATATTATTTTTTTGCTTGAATACTACTAGCAATAATTCTTAATAGACTAAACATTTTAACTGAGCACTGGTTAAATAAAACAAAAAACTTGGCAATTTATTTGTTATCATCCATCATGGACACCCTCCAAGTAAATTAAAATCTATTAGATGCACAGACAGATGAAAAAAACAGCACCACTAATACAAATTGGTCAAACACCAGAGACTTTCTCAGAGAAACACGGACTTCCAAAACTTCAACTCGTAAATACAAAGGAACAACAAATAATAATACAGGTTCAGTAACAGAAAATACAAGAACAATAAGGTGTGTTCGAAAAAAAAACGTTGTTAAATTGAACCAAGTTTAACTCTTTAAAAATTAACTGAAGACTCCCATAAAAGAAAAAAATAATCATACAAAAACCCTGAAAGATATTGAGTCTAGATTTGCGCATAAAAATATTTAAACAGTAAACGCACATAATAATACACGGGCTTTGAAACATAACAACACGTATTTGCACATTCCTAAAAAAGTATTAAAAAAATAAACATTCTGGTTCATGGTAAGCGATATAGAAATGTGCATTGGATTAAACTGTTCATAGATATACAACTATTTGGCATGCAGTACGTTAAGACACACATTGCTCATTGCAGAAACAGAATAAAAATAAATCATGCGTGCGTATAACATACATCTAAACCCAACTTTACGCAAATATGTCACGGTAAACATTATGGATGTAGAAATAAAAAGCAATTGGACTAAGTAAGATATGTTGATATTAAACATAAAAACTTTAAGTAATTAAATAGGCCACCAATGCTGAGATCACATAAAACAGGAAACGAATTTAATTTAAATAAATTAAAAGAAAAATTAACAAGTAAAATTCAACGTGACGCTATTATGAAAAACGGAAAACTTAAAAATCTATGGACTAAGAAATGCCTACTGGCTTTGGAATGCGTGCAAGAATTTAAATTATGGAATAAGCAAATCAATAATTTCTTCAAAAATAACACACATACAACAGACGCCCATGAAAACAAAACTTCGCTTGTTCTAAAACACGAAACGGAAAACAGAAAGCGCAAATGTACCGATGTTATTGTAGAGATAGAAATGTAACTCTCCCCTAACAAGAAGAGTGTATCATCAAAAATCAAGTAAGCGAGATAGACACTGTACTCTAGGCACCGCCAAAAATGGCCGCAAAATCAAGTTGTTGTTGTTTTTTAAAACGAAATTACGTTTATTAAAATCCATTATTTCTGAGTAACTTTTTTTTTCCAGAAAGATAAAACCCTGAATTTTATCATATAGAAAACAGAATAATGTAAAACTTTTTCTACTATTTTTAATTCAATTTTAAATGTTAAATTTTCCCAAAAAGTTAACAATTGACATTTTTTGTCTTGCACAAAAAACGTACTTAAATATTAAAAAAAAGGGTTTTTGAAATAATTAATTAATTTATTTATTGTCTAACTAAGATTTAGGATGATTTTCTAAGAGAATATGCAAAAATATTATAATATAAGTACCTGAATTTCAAATAATTCCACTTATTCATATAGGTAACCAGATATTCGCGTTGACGTAGAGTTCAGATCGACTCTGTTTACGTTTTCGTCTGATAAAAAGCAAACTATGGAAGACCAAACAGGCCAAAAAAAACTTATTTTTCAGTGACGAAAATTTCAATGTATTATTAAGCTGAGGCTGGCCAGTACAAGATGGGTGACCATTTGTATGCGTTTGGTTTTTAATGTGTATGTGTGTGGGGGCCAGACTCCCCAAAATAGGGGGGGGCAATTTAAAGCAGAATAAAAAAAAATTATTTCAGCGCGTTTGGTCCACCATAGTCAAAGGCGGCAAACGTTTTCAAACGGGATCGAAAAAAAAGATGCTATTTTTAACACAAAAGGCACAATATTTATCGAATCTTTTTTTTTGGTATCGATTATTCAAAGCATGCCCTGTTTAATAATGGTCATGCATTATTCGGCTCGCTAAAAAAAATTGTTAATTTATTTATCAACAATTTTAAAATAGCTTTTTTCGTATAAATCTTAAAATTTGTTTTTTTTTGTTTTGCTTAACTTAAATTAATTATTTTACTTAACATATTCACCGAATTTCACACTTCAAAACTCAAAAGCGGGATAATTAAACACAATCGAAGTTCTGATATTCAGACGTCAAAATAAGGTATGCAAACAATTTTTTTTTTTTTTTTTTTTAATCTATAATTCTGTCCCTTACAACACAATATGTTGATTTCAGTCTCAGATGATTATTTTAAGCATATTTGTTCCCACTTCAAAACAAGGGGGGTTTGTAAGCAAAAAAATATATATATATAAATATCGTTTATGAAAAATAAGTACACTGTTATAAAGTTCATTCTTCTCCTAATAATCGCTGAAAATTTCGTATTGATCGGATAATTACCTGATTTTTGGTAGATTTTTAAAAAGACGGTCCGTCAAAAAGTACTGACCTGCCCCCCCAGTTTTGGCGGTGCCTACTGTACTCTATCGCTACCTTTAATATGATGACAACCTTTGCCTTCAAACCCAGTTGTAAGTGAATATTCCACTACGGCAATTTTTCACCGGATAAAAATCCTTAAGCTACATCGAAATATGTGCAGGTTGAAATAATTTTTCCTAGTATTGAAACATTATTTTCGATAGTGAACGACACTGAAGGATCAGATGTGAACCAAATTAATAATACTCAAGGGGTTTTCCTCAGTATGGAAGAACGACTAGCGCGGTTTACCCGGCGTCTACCCTAATTAGGCAGCTTCTCGAGTTAGAAACATTAGCATCACACCTCTTTCTGATTATTCCTAGCTTGCCCCTATATGTCGTATATTCATACTTAATTACTAGTGGTGAAGACTACCCATGCAAGTGATATATTGTTTTAGCAAATTATCGCCAGTAATAAGTGAGGAAATGGCAATAAAAACTTTTTTCCTACAATTCAAAAAGACAAACCTTCTCCCTGGACAATTAATGCCCCAGACAGACACTTGAAACTCTGAACGGCACAGTGAAATTAAATAAAAAATACTGATACATATATTAAAGCACGGTTATTCGTCGACTAGACGAACAACGTCCCTGTTGTTATTCCCTATCCGTTTCCGCTTCTCTTAAAAAAAATTAACTCTCTTGTAATTATGATTTAATTTTGGAAACTGTTACCGATTACGTAATAAAAATTAAAAATAGTTATTTGTTCAGGGGAATATAAATACACATACCCCTTACTTATTGCATAATTTATAAGTATTCACACGAAATGTTAACTATTGCATGCATTTTTCCATGTGATAAAATGCAATGGATTTTGGACTTTGATGAGATGTTTGGTAGGTTTTTGATATCACGACTGAGATGAAATAAAGCTTACTGTTTTAAAATATCGACAATATTGTTCGTTTGTTAGTTATTTCAATTATTCGTCCCTATATCTGCACTACAAATTCTAACTGGGCGTAATGGTTAAACTCTGTATGTCTGATTTCATTTTATTATGGTCTGAGTAGAAACGTTTGTAATCATAATTGTGAATAGTTTTGCGATAAACTTTAAAGAATAGTTTATTGTTGGAGTTTTAATAAGTATGTATCGAAAAGAAATTGAGTGGTTGGTCTCTGTTCATACGTTGGCGTAAACTTAATGGAATTTTTGACTGAGTATTATACTTTGTCTTTTCCTTGTGCGTATTCTCAGGAATAAAAAATTAAAAAAAACGTCGTTAAATATTTTGCCTATAATTTCTCTGGAAGTAATCAAAACTTGAAAGCGCCACATTTGAAAATTCGAAGAGAAAGAAAGTTAGTACTCTACTAGAAGTATTATTAATAGCACGATCGAAATGTGATTACATAAATTATCACTGAATCATCTCAGTTATAAGTTTAATAGGTTTTATAAGCGGATCGGGAGGAAAATTTAAGGAATTTAAAATTTTTAAATGCACTTGGTGTAAATTAAACATTTTGATGGGGACTTAGTGAACAATTATATCTAAGCTGTGTATAGTTTTGTTTTATGCATTCATGTTTTAATTTTTATTTTGTTGATGAAATTTCTACAGTGCTGATTGAGCTTGGATATGGCTTGTTCAATCTTTTGTATCGTGCCATGATGCCTGATATTATTGACCGCATAAGTATATTTGATTTTTTGGTTTGTGGGAGGCCTTATAATGTAGAATTTCTATGATGTTATTGAATATATGGTGCTGATGTTTTCATGTTTTCTAATTTGCTAATAATTTGTTAAAAGTTTCAATGAATTTATTTACGGTTTTAAAGTCCGTGTGGCTGAATGCATTTATCTGCTATTAATGTAGATATTTTCTTTAAGTGCATGGGTTTTCTATGATCAATATGTCATCACCAGTTCCTGCTGGAGATTTGACCATATCCTTACTAATTGCTTATAGGTTTAAGTTACATATATATCTCCTTAGTAGTACAATATCATTACGCTGAGTTGCTGCAACTGAAATTACTCACTATATTAAATGTTTTAAAGAATCTCTCTTCATATTTGTAACTAGCGGCTCCGCCGCATCGGCCTACACAACACCGATTCAAACTACCTAAATAAGGGTAAGAATAATAAGTGGACGTTAGATAACATAATGGTTAACATTATTACGAACTTGCCAGTGTTCGAACATGAACTCCTCTGATCCGTAGTCAGACGCGTTATCCATTGATCCACAAATCTTGTCCGTATGCTAAAATATGTTACCAGGACAGTATACAGATAGTGCTAAGTTCTATTGACGTCGACAGGTAACTTTTTCGACACAAACGAAACGGCCCCAACACCATCATTTCAGGCTCTTTCTGTGACTCAGCGTTGTTCCTTGCGAACCATATATAGATAACGCAATCCAGGGGCTTACACCTTCCAGGGAACAAATCATTTTTCAATTCACTGCATCCGTTCTGTATTTTATTTGTATATATATACACACACATAAATGAATAAACATGTATAATTTTATTAATAGTATACATTATTTTAAATTACGTAGTGGTAATATTCGAATGCATTCCAGTTTCAACTTAGTCCAAAACCGAATGCTTCATCTCGATGTTTTAGAGTTATTTGTGATTAGATTTATTATAAGATACGAGATGCCGAGTGTCCTACATCAACTGTTTGCGATTAACAAAGTGAGTGTATTTTTAAGTTTAGATATATAGCGCATGTTTAATCTTTCAGATTATTTTTAATTTTGATGTAAATGTGTATTGTTTTGTCATTCCTGTGTAGGTCGATAATTAGTCTTCTGATTCAAGTAGATACAAGTAGAGTATAATCCTGGGAAATGGCATTAAAATTAGTTACAACATACGGGACAGAATATAATACACATGCATATGATCAAATAACATTACGAATAACACCGTAGCGGGAAAATATCCGAACTAGGGGCGCAAAAAACAATGTATTCCACATCGTAACCTGAATCACCGTATTCTAAGGCCATCACTCCCCGGAATTCTAATGTACACCATTTTCATATATACTTGTGAAAAGAATGACATTTTCTATTTCAGAAGGAGGTGTATTTTTCTATTCCAGAAACTGTAGAGCGTTGTGGACTGAGTGAGATGTTTTAACGGCATATAACCATTTAGATATTTTTAAAAACATATATTGCAATTACTGCGTAATAATTTGCATAATGCGTAATAAGATGTATTGCAACTAGTGCGTAATAATTTGCATGTAATTTATAATTTTTTTAATAACATTTTCACCCCAAACAAAGCACATTGCCACTTTGATGTAGGGAGCTACTCTTAGGGACACAGGCTACAGAGCTACAAGGTGGGGAGTTGGGCAGCAAGATGTTAGTTCACGTTACACTTGAACTTCTGCATGCCACTACGGTTGGGGAAGCAGGAACCTGGCAGGGAGTTCCAAAGTCTAGCGGTTCTGGGGAAGAAAATACTGGAGGAGAAGGCTCTCATATCTAGGGATCTATACTGTGGAAGGGTGGGATTGTACTGCTTGTCGGGTTTGTCGGGGGTATTTACGTAGAGGGGGTGCAAGTGCTTGCAGCTCGTCGGAACATACACCGTTAAAATACTTGTAGAACAAGCAGAGGGATGCTACATTGCGTCGAAGGGGCAAAGGCTGAAGCTTGTATGATAGTTCAGGACCCCTTAAGTTGGCGACTCTCTTTTGAATCTTGTCTAGGATTGAGAGACTAGTAGCGACCCAAATATGACAACAATACTCCATACATGGGAAAATGGTGGCCTTATAGAGGCAAAGCATACTTTCAAGGGTCAGTAGCTTTCTAGCACGGTAGAGAGAGCCAACATTTTTCGCAGCGGTCCGAAAAGTTTATCATGGTATCTTTGTTTTGTTATATATTTACTGATTATATATATATATATATATATATATATATATATATATATATATATATATATATATATATATATATATATATATATTAATTATTAGACGTGTTTAAGTTTACTTTTACATTGCATTCTTTTAAATGATGGCGACAAAATATAGCAACAAAAACTCCGTATAATTTTATTTGAGTTTGCGATAAGGTCTGATTTAATAGTCTTTTAATGTTTGTATTACTGTAAATTCTGATGTGTTTAGAGAATTGCAAATATTGTATTATTTGCCTGAGATATTGAAAGAAGATGCCTGCCCCGCCCTTTCAATCACCTCCTCTCTTTACATGTATGCGCACACACACACTCATATATATATATATATATATATATATATATATATATATATATATATATATATATATATATATATATATATGCATGTGGTTTTATGGGCATGACGTTATGTCTCGCGTTAATCATTATAAAACCATAGTTTCGATGAGGATTTCCATTATTTTCGTAAAAATCGAGAATATTCCAACATATTCACACACTATGGTTACGTAGCTTCTATTAATGGAGGTGTCTTTAGAAACGCAAAGGCTAAAAGAGTAAACTCGGACAAATATTTGGTTTGGATCCCCGATTGGCCGATAGTGAAGCACTGCAATAACTTTCCGGCAACTGACACCGACCGTATTGGCTTGTATATACATCGGATATTGAGTGCGTGACCGAGTGGGGGGCTGATAAGATCGCAAACCTAGGTCTCATTATCGCACACCCAGAGCCACACCTGGAGATGAAATTCCAGCTTCGACTGTATAGACACAGAAGACCTTGCAATGTCGTAAATTAGATGAAGAACGCAATTGTTTCACGAGATAAAAACTTATCATCATATCGTATGCATAACTGTATATTTATTCAGATTTATATATTTAATGATTAAGCATAATTTTATCCGTTGGAAGGTACAAATAGAAATCTCACGTGAACTTTAATTCGCTGATTACTTTAAAGATGGTTTGACGAACATCACGCATTGTAGTGTTCCATTTTTTTATTGCAAAATAAATACACGGTAATTATATTCAGTAAATCTACTGATCACATAGCCTAGATTTTATTCAGACAGTTTATTGTTTTGTGTAATTAGTAGGGTTACCATAAGATAATATTCTTAACATGGTTATTACTTCGAGTATATACCCTATACTGTTAGACGCAGTTAAGCAATTGACAACCACATACATGCATATAAACATATAAGATATGAACTTATATATACTTGAATCAAAATAATAAAAAGTTTGCCATAGTCCTAGTGATCAGTTAGTAAGACTTTCCTTTTATTGCTTGCTTCAGAAATTGGCAATGTTTTAAATAGACTAAATTTAAAAATTAAGATTAAGGATTATATTTTTCTAATAAATCATATAGAATAAATTTACATTTGTACGAGGGGAAACAAGTAGAGGATATTAGTATATCATGGACTACGAAGAAGATAAAGTCATGTTAAGAATATATCTACAACAATTTAACAGATTATTTGTATTGATAGAGAATATGTACCGTTCTTATTTCACTACAAAATCACTATCGAACTATTGTTATAAGAATTATACGGTATATATATATATATATATATATATATATATATATATATATATATATATATATATATATATATATATATATGTATATAAAGTGAGAAATTGTGTGTGAACACACTCCGCAAGCTATATACTCAACGCATGTTTAATTTGCAGATTAAATATGATTTTCACAAATGTAGTACATTTAAATCCGTTTTCATCTGAGGAAAAGGCCCGCTAGAGCGTCAGAATTTCTAAAGTAGTACGTGAGAGATAGCAACTGTTTATGTTTCTAACTGTTTCACGGGTATGCTTGCGTAAATTTTCCATATTACAGACTACTTCTGTTAAGGGAATGTAGCTTAAAATACCTTTTAAAGATCGTGTCACATTGATCTAATTATTCTGTTACTTGACTGATTACTTTTTTGTTTAGGTTTGTGGGCTTTTTTTACGTATTTGAAGTGAATTATATAAAAATATTACATAATAGCCGCATGTATATGCCACCGTGTTTTCACCGTTATTTTAGTTCATTTTCAATTTACAAATACAACATAACGGTTAATATCGCGCAAACATACCCATTCCTGCGTCTCCATACATCTTCCATCATTATATGTGATCAGTTTTCTATCAACGTCAACAATATAGGAGCCTATTCGTGACCAGACACACACGGACGTTGAGTTTTCTGTTATATATATATATATATATATATATATATATATATATATATATATATATATATATATATATATATATATATATATTAAGTAATGTGATTTATAATTTAAAAATTAAAAAAAAAAATGTTAATTTAAAAATCAAAATTTAATTAAATTAAAAATCAGTTTCATAAGAAGGAACAACAACAAAGTCAATTATCTGTACGATCGTTTCGGAAATCCGTGCTTTTTATTTGTGGTATACATGAAGTCACGTAGAACAATTATACATAGTTTTTTTGGTAAGCACGGTCTCCTCATCAGCAAATTTAGGAGGATTTCTATTGAATTGAAAAGACACCAAAAATAAACCTAGCATTAAAAGTAAGGCAGATGAATCTTTTAGTTTTTCTTTTTTTGAAATCAGGAACTGTATTTAAAGTAGTCATTTAGATGTTTGCTATTTTATGTTTTATATGTTTAACTATCGAGCTTATTATATATCTAAATTACAACGAGCATTTCCTGTATTTTAATTAAACTAGTAATTTCACTATTACATTAAAATACACTTAGCTATTTAGACTATTATTCTAATCTCCTTTAAATTTATATATATATATATATGTGTGTGTGTGTGTGTGTGTGTGTGTGTGTGTGTGGTAGGATTATATATTTTTGAAAAACAAATCCAGCAGAATGTTCAATTAAAAGAAAAATCCGAGGGTATCCGAAAAATAAGAGCGTTTATATATTTTGTATTTTGTGTACAGAAAGTTGTTAGATGAGATAAGTCAGTGGTACGGTGGGTTTCAAGCCCTAGTATTGGGACCGTTTTAGATATACATATCAACTCTCGTGAGTCAATACTCATCTATTTTATAATAGGAAGTGGCTAATATATATATATATATATATATATATATATATATATATATATATATATATATATCACGAGTTAAGGTTTAATTCTCGTTTTACTACCCCCCCCCGTGTATTGATCGGATTGGGATGATGATTTCATTAACTTTAAAATTTTAATAATTTTAATTTTAAAATCTAATTTCGATTGAAATTTTTGACATAACATTTTATACATATATATATATATATATATATATATATATATATATATATATATATATATATGAAACGCCTTTAATTTTATACCAATTCTATTAAAAAATAGAATTGTGTTATATATAAAAGTTCAAACTTAAAATTTATATCAATATCGCTTTTAAACGTAAAATTTGATTTACGTTTTAAAATTTCCCAAATACGTTTAATATATATATATATATATATATATATATATATATATATATATATATATATATATGTGTGTGTGTGTGTTAGATATATATGTTACTGTCATATTAATGTTTTATTATTTATCATAAATATTATATAATCTAGTTATTCATCATACTTTTTTCATCAACACATTAATTTCGTTTTCCTATCTGATTATTAGGGCTATGACAGCAGCATACTCTTTTAATTCTTATTACTTTACAGTTTGACACAATTAATCAACCAAGCATAACATCACTCTACATAAAAAAACATATAGCATTGGAAGTATACATGAGAAAACGAACAAGTATATATATATATATATATATATATATATATATATATATATATGCTGTTGTCATAACCCTACTAATTATCAATACTTAGTGTTAAACATACGCATATACTCACGCACACACGCGAGTGCACACACACATAAGTATATATATATATATATATATATATATATATATATATATATATACTGCTAATCACAAATCAAGACTTTTAAAAATCTTTAACAAAAAAAAATAAGGATAGATTTTACACTCTTCTGATTTAAGGTTACGAATAGTGCAAACTAAAAAAAAAAAGCTACATTCCACAGATTCTATTTAATTTACATTTTTATTTAATTAGGCTTTTTACACATGATCAAAACTTTAAAACCATAGACAAAAATTCTATTAGATGTTACACCAAGTATATGAAATGTTTATGAAAAAATTCAACAATAGAAATAATAATGAGTTCTACCCCCACTGCTGAAGATTGCTTCCCTAATTTAATTTTATATTGAATGGTGTTTGGCATTCGATAAATATCTCTTGTCATAAATCCCCAAATATTTTCAATTGGGTTCAACTCCGGTGAGCATGCAGGATGTCCCAAGAGATGGACTCAATTTTCTTGAAGAAAGCAAAAGGTCTGCCCTGCCGTGTGGATTTCAGCATTATACTGTTTGAGCGTGTGGTACAGTGAGGGGATGTGGGAGGGAGACGTGGCTGGTTATTCTTTATGCATCTAAAACAAAGCTCCTATCTTTACAGATCAACGCTCTGATCGCCATATGGCGTTAATTGTAATGGCTTGCTCTCGTCTTGGGGAGGCTCCATGTTTTGACAAGCTTCTGGGATTGATTATTATTCCTGGTCTGAATTGGAACACGTATATAGATATGTTGCTTAAAAAAACGTAGATTCCATGAACAAAGCGTATTTCTTAGAAGTGCACGCATGTGGAACTCTCTTCCGTTTGTTACGTTGCGCAAGGACCTCAGGTTGGGAACAGTCGTAGTTAGTAAGTTCCCCGCTACAACAAAACCTAGCAGCCGACTTTTATTGATCGTCTAGTTTGTTTAGGACTTTGGGTGTCATGGTAAACCCCAAGACAGCAGAGTTATTTCCCTCTTGACCGTGCATTTGTTCTCTTACTTGCCGTCAGCTGTCAACCGCTTGTCATAACTACGTTACCGGTTGAAAGAAAATTAACATACACACAAAAATCAGACGTAACTCATCACTCCAGTTAAAACGTAAGACACACTGGCTTTTTGTATAAAAATATATTTTGTGTTAGAAATGTTTTTCTCGTTCTGTACATAGAGATTTTTATCAGTTCACAATTTAACGGTGCGGCTTACTTCTTTGTTTCAGTGATGGAGAGGGGGGAAAGACGTTATGCTCTCGACAACGCACGTCTCATCTATCGGCATCTCTCTCTCCTTCTATCCTTCTCTCCTTCTGCTGGACTCCAAACATCACCTCTTTATACTGGCATGAGTTTTTGCTCGGTAATTTTCCATGCCACTGGTCGATCAACTCCGTTATCGATAATGGACCATGCATTTCCTTGTCACGTTTCTCAGTTTTCGTTGACACATGCATCTGACCCAGAGACATCGTAACCCATTTTTCTTCAGCTGACCAACTATTCAATTTGTTTATACACGTGCGTTGCCAATCTCATGCCAGCTTCATATGACATTCCGATCTTATATTACAGTACAAGTAATGTCACGTTTCAGCCAAAAATGCTCCCAACAACCTTCACTTTTGTAAACAAAAACATCGTCGTCCGATTTCTCTGTTTACGACGTAATTATTTTTGCCGCTTCGACTGGTGGAAAATCGATATTCGATGGCCACCTTTCAAATCTTTTATTATTTTTTTAAAGAAGTTATTTTTATTTTCACAGTTATGTATCGGATGGTCCCAGCCATCCATTACATAACACCCCTTCATGAACCATTTTTTTTCAATCTTGTTTCGTCTATTGGTCCATCGATATTTCCAATACAATATTCTAAATGTCACAATTTTTTCGATGGATTCCATACAGACAAAAAAATAATAAAAAATAATAAAACCAAAATAATATAAAAAAATTAAATAGCAACACAAGAAAGCATAAGGTCTTCCTTCGGTATAAGTGCATCGTCCGCACTTGACAGCGAAATTTACGCTGCAAGTTTACTCGTTTTACAGGAGTGGTCGATTTGTCTAATATTTTCCACTACCTTGGCCCTTTAATTAATTGTGACTTATTAATTAAATGTGAGACTAACATTTTAATTACTTTTTTTTTTAAATGTGGGCAGCATATAGTACAAAATTTCGACCAGAACGCCAGGATCCTAAATGTATGTGGCAACTTCGAACTCCCTAATATTTGAAGCCACACCAACCCCCCTATAATTTTTTCCATTTTGCTGCAACGAGAACCCCCCGTTAGCAGTTTAATAATAAGGATCTTGTCAAAAATCGACACAGTAACTTCCTTACCCAGTCTAAATATCCTATTTCGCGCTCCCGACCCGCGGCTTGATTATAATCTGAGTTCCCAACCCTCGTGCTAGCCCTAGCTACGGTTGGCTGGTCCCTATTATCATAATCAACACCCCACGACCTGGGCACTAAGTTTAATATATTTAATATATTTAATATAATATATCGTCCCCCGATATTTCATTAATTTCCTTAGCCTTTTCAGCCGTCATGCTGCGTGTTATTATTTTCCGTTCTATCGACGGGACCCTGTTTTCCTGACTTGGGGATTTTCGTTGATGGCGATAGCTCTGTTGGGGATAATTTTCTTCCTCCCGACTAGAGGATTCCCTATCGGTACTACTATCCTCTACCGGTGCTGACAGGGTAGTTTTTCTACAGCCCTCTTGCTCGTTGGGGATATCCTATTCCTCCAATTCTGCTTTTCGAAGGTGTTCCCCATGGGCTTTCGTTACTGCCCCTGTCAGTTGACTTCTAATCCTATACGAGACTGGCTCCGTCTGTTCTATGACTACATAACATGGAGACCATCTTACGTCTAACTTTCCTTTTTTCCTATTATTTTTATAATATACTAAATCGCCAACTTGAAAATCGACTGCTTTAGTTTTCTCGTTGGCCCTATCTATCATTTTCTTCCTAGCTCTATTTACATTGTTTCTGACTAATGTAAAGATCCGATACATGTCCTGCAGAGCGATCTCGTGATCCTCTTCCCCGTATTAAATTCTACGAGGCCTCAGTATATTGTCTAACGGCAAGACAACGCCTCTATTATAGAGCAAGTAATAGGGGGAGTACTTCGTTGTTTCGCTGACATGAAACTTTACAGCAGCCAGCATCTGGTTCAAGTACATGTCCCACGAACGGTCATTGGCCCCTATTTTCTTTGCTAGTACGTCATGCATCGTCCTATGGAATCTTTCTATTTTTCCGTTACTTTGCGGGTGGTAAAATGAGGTGGTCATGTGATCAAAATTAAGTTCTTCTAAGGTCCTTTTCATGATCCCATTGACGTTCTCCGGTCCGTTATCCGTAAGTAATTGCAATGGTGCACCAAATCTGGGAAATATTTCCTCAATTAAGAGATGCACCACTGTCTCTGCCTTTTTATTAGGCACAGCGAAAGCCTCAGGCCAACCACTATACATGTCGATGAACGTGACTATGTATTGCTTGCCTGACAAAGCCCTCGGATAGGGTCCGGAAATATCCAATGAAATCTTAGCAAAAGGAAAAGAAGGCATGTCGGTCTCCTGCATTTGAGGTTGTTGCTTTCTCAAATTTCTGGTCTGGCATGCGACGCATTTCCCTATGTGTTCGTTCACCTTCTTGAACAAACCAGGCTAGAAATACTTCTGTTTAATGGCGTGGAACGTTTTCTCCATGCCCATGTGGCCATTCTCATCATGGTATTGATTCAATACCTTCATCCTTAAATGTGACGGGATATATAATCTAACTACTGGATCGTCATCGGGTTGCCATAAATAATATACGATATCGTCCATTATGATATACTTTTTCTTCCATCTTGAACGTTTTACGGCTCCTCATCCGTCTCTTTAATTCGACGATCTGACTATCGGCGTCTTGTTCTTTACACATATCCAAACCTGATAGTGTTGGACGCTCGCTTTCTATTGGTGTGTCTTCGTCATCCTTATGCGATACAATCTCTCTTGGTTCAAAACGATTCGAGTTTATCGCACTCACCGTGTAATTCCTATCATCTATCTCTACAAGAGGATCGTCTTTATCCCGACTCGCATTTACCGCAGGGGATAAGAGATCCGCACAGATGTTATCCTTTCCTTTCAGGTACTGTATGGTTCAATCATAGCCAGCCATACTTAAAGCCCACGTCTGTATTTTTTATTCTGTATCGGAGATTTCAGCAAGTACTCCAATGGTCTGTTATCCGTGTAGATGGTGAACGTAGCACTGTGCAAGTAGTGATTCAACTTATTTAAGGCATATTGAATCGCATATACTTCCTTCTCTATTGTTGCCCATCTAGTCTGGGTATCTGACAACTTACGAGATAGAAAATAAATGGGTTTCTCTATAGTAGACCATTTGAGACAAGGATGCCCGATCGCATAATCGGAGGCATCTGTGTATAATCTGTATCCTTTGCTAGTGTCCGGGTATGCCAGCGTCATCATCTCTGCAAGCTTCGATTTCAATCGATTAAAAGCAGACTGACATGCATCGTCCCAACAGAAACGTGCATGCTTCCTAGTTATCCGAATTAACGGTTCGGCGATTACGGAAAAAGCCTTGATAAACCGCCTGTAATAGGATGTCATGCATATAAAGGATTGAACCTGCCTCACAGTAGTCGGGTCGAAATTGCCTGAATCGCTTTAACTTTGTCCCCATCCGGCTGGATACCTTTCTCACTCACTCGGAATCCCATATATTGCATTTCCTTGCTGAAAAACTCACACTTCGCCGCCTTTAACCTTAAGTTATGCTTCTGTAAGCTACCTAGCACCTTTTCTATATGCCTAACTTGTGCCTTCTTTGTTTTGGAGAATATTAAAATATCATCAAAATAAGGCACGGCGAATTCTTCATGTCCCTGTAATACTACGGACATTAGCTCCTGGAACACTCCTGGAGCGTAGCAAGTCCGAATGGCATTACATTAAATTGAAACAGATGAACGCGGTTTTCTCTTTATCCTTTTCGTTCAACTTTACCTGCCAATACCCTGATTTCAAATCCAACTTTGAGAAGTATTTTGCTGACCAAAGTGAAGCTAGTATATCACCAATTACTGGTAGCGCTCGGGCATACTTCTTTGTTATCTTGTTCAGGACCCTAAAATCTACACAGAACCTCTTCGTCCCGTCCTTCTTTTTTACTAGTACTATCGGGAAACTCCACGGACTGTTTGACCTCTCTATAACCCCTGCCTGTAGCATTTCCTCTAGTGCTATATTATCTTCTTTCCGCTGCTTGAGAGGTGTTCTATAAGGGTTTTTCTTTATGGGATCGTTTTTTTCCTGTATCGATCCTCATCTCTACTGCGTCAGTCCGGCCTAAGTATTTTGCCTCTGTGACGAATAAATCCGTATTTCGTCGCAGGAATTTATCTACATCTTTCCTAAATTCATTCGGCACCTTTTATGCCGTCGAGGTTACTATTGTTTCCCGACTTCCTTTGTTTATTTGTCTTTGATATCG
Organism: Euprymna scolopes; assembly: GCF_053919585.1. NCBI lineage: Eukaryota > Metazoa > Mollusca > Cephalopoda > Sepiida > Sepiolidae > Euprymna > Euprymna scolopes. The sequence goes on along the minus strand of NC_136484.1, from coordinate 161,679,287 downwards.
CCATTCTACTACATCTACCTATCTTGTAACTTTTCCTTAATTTTACTGTCTGATTTGTACTATTCATGATTAGCAAGGGAACGTTTTTCCTACCCTTTATTGTGACTACTGTGTTTGCTACCGATACACCACTTTAATCACTTAGGACGCCCTTATCTATTTGTACTACTTCGTTGTCTAAACCCTGACCGATTGTCATTCTGGCATGAGCTGTGCACGCATGTAAATGATGCGGTTTCAGGGTGACATCGTGTCTTAATCTAACTATACTAGAAATATGAGCCTCTTCTTGCAGCGCTATGTACTCGCCGGCTAATCGAATTGCTCCTAAATCAAAGTACATTCTAACACCATTTTGCTTGATCCAGTCTCGCCCAATATGACGTTCCTATTTAGGTTTTCCGTCACTACGAAATAATGTCGAATGTACTGGCTTCCTACTTTTATCTGCAAACGCGCCACTTCTTGCACTAAGAGAAGTGGCCCGTTTGCAGTCCTTAAATCAATCTCTATTTTCTTTATCTCAGGCTTCTGTCTGAGACCTTCTAACACGGTACTTTTTATTACTGAAATCTCTGCGCCAGTATCTACTTATGCTCTGAACTTATTTCTCTCTATTTTAATAGGGATGCAATTAGCGGCGCCCATATGTCCTACTATCTTCGTCTGTTCACCCCCCTTCCTCTCGCTGGGCGTCTTGCGAGTGGGGTTGGCTCGTTTCCCGACTTAGGGAAAGTGCAGTTCCTGGCTATATGGCCTGTTCTACTGCAATTGAAACACTTACTCACCGGCCAAGCGCTCTCCGTTTTCTTGCCTTGAAGCCGTGCCCCCTATTAAATCCTCTATAATTCCCATGCACCCTATCTGACTCTGGGAATCTCTTTTTCCCTATCGCTTCTATGTTTATCTGGCGTCTACTATAGTTAATTTCCATAGGGTCTTCTTCTCGGACATTGACTCTTATACGGGTTTGCCACCGTTCCTCGATTAGGGCCTTTTCATAGGCTACTTTGAGGTCCGATTGTTCCTCCCTCATGACAGCGATTTTGACTTCTCTGTCATATAGCCCCTCGATGAAGAAACCTATCACTTGGCTTTTTACTACTACATTGTTCGTATCTAGGCTACCATACGAACCTTCAGCCAAGCGCACTAACCGTTGCACGTAGTCCTGCAGAGTTTCACTCCTATCCTGTCTAATATTTGCCAACTCCCTCATAAATTTTGTAGGATTTGCCTGGAGTCCAAAATAATTATCTAAAGCTCGTTTCAAGTCTACACATACCACACTCACATTGCTGGTTAGCAGACTTGAAAGAAACTGTCCCACTGGGCCAGCCGTAGTTAATAATGCTAACTGACATTTATCCTCCTCCGTTTGTCTAATAATTCTTGTATACTTATCTATATCGCTAAGCCACCTATTATATTCGTGCGATTGTCGAGAGTCTAAAGTTTTTATTTTTGCTAATAACGCCTCCCCCCTCAGAGAGTTCGAAATGGCCTTCCCTACGTTTTGTAGTTCAGCCCCTAGGATCTGAGCGAAATCTGTAAAGATATGCTGTTCCATCTTCAAAAATTATCTACTCGATACCCTAAAATTATGAGAAAGAACTAAGGAAAACCATTTTTGTTTTCTCAACACAACACTTCGAGCTGGGGTTACCAAAAATATTGAAAAAATCACTGACCTTGCCTTTTCCTTGCATGTTTTTTTCCTCTTCCGTTTGGTCAAATTAGTTATTGTTGTTTGTGTGGTAATCTTTGTTTTTGTGTAAGAGTTCTTTCGTGTAAGAGTTTTTTCGTGTAAGAGTTTTTCGTGAAATAGTTTTTCGTGTAAGAGTTTTTTCGTGTAAGAGGTTTTTTCGTGTAAGAGGTTTTTTCGTGTAAGAGTTTTTCGTGTAAGAGTTTTTCGTGTAAGAGTTTTTTTTAAAGGTCTTACTTATCACACGTGGGGAGTGAACTGGTCGAACGGCACCAATTAGATTTGTTACGTTGCGCAAGGACCCCATGTTGGGAACGGTCGTAGTTAGTAAGTTCCCCGCTACAACAAAACCTAGCAGCCGACTTTTATTGATCGTCTAGTTTGTTTAGGACTTTGGGTGTCATGGTAACGGGCAAGACAGCAGAGTTATTTCCCTCTTGACCGTGCATTTGTTCTCTTACTTGCCGTCAGCTGTCAACCGCTTGTCATATCAACGGTGCCGGCTGAAAGAAAATTAACATGCACACAAAAATCAGACGTAACTCAGCACTCCAATAAAGACGTAAGACACACTGGCTTTTTGTATAAAAATATATTTTGTGTTAGAAATGTTTTTCTCGTTCTGTACATAGAGATTTTTATCAGTTCACAATTTAACGGTGCGGCTTACTTCTCTGTTTCAGTGATGGAGAGGGGGGAAAGACGTTATGCTCTCGACAACGCACGTCTTATCTATCGGTGTGGCTCTCTCCTTCTCTCCTTCTCTCCTTCTGCTGGACTCCAAAATTCACCTCTTTATATTGGCATGAGTTTTTGCTCGGCAATTTTCCATGCCACTGGTCGATCAACTCCGTTATCGATAATGGATCACGCATTTCCTGGTCACGTTTCTCAGTTTTCGTTGGCACATGCATTGCTGCATCTGACCCAGAGACATCGTAACCCATTTCTCTTCAGCTGACCAACTATTCAATTTGTTTATACACGTGCGTTCCAATCTCGTGTCAGCTTCATATGACAGCCCGATCTTACATTGCAGTGCGAGGAATGTCACGTTTCAGCCAAAAGTGCGTCTCCCCACAACGTTTACTTTTGTAAACAAAACCATCGTCGTCCGATTTCTCTGTTTACGAGGTAACAATTTTTGCCGCTTCGACTGGTGGAAAATCGATATTCGATGGCCACCTTTCAAATCTTTTATTATTTTTTTAAAGAAGTTCTTTTTATTTTCACAGTTATGTATCGGATGGTCCCAGCCATCCATTACATAACACGTTTGCCTGTTTCCCACCTGACTACAACATAGATGTTTTCAAGTCCAACATACAAAGAATTCCTGATAAACCGACCCCTTAAGTAAGACACTTTTTCAAATATCCATTAGTAACGATTACCGCGATATTATTCCATTGGTTACTGTACACGTAATAACCGTTACTCCCAAGTGGCTCTCGGGCCTTGATAATTGTGACTACCATGTAAAATAAAATTATACTTTTGTTATAACAATCCATCCTCACACAAACTATGACCCTCCATGCTCAAAGATGCTTTTTGTCGCATGCTAACATAACATGTTGCTGTCTGACTACCTCGCATTACCTGAAGCTCCATCGCCCCTCTGTAAGAAAAGGCACCCCATTCCATTGCGGATCCTGCACGACTATGACGGGTGGGAACATTTTCTAGGGTCATGTTTATGTCATGCCAGTATCGCTGGAAGCCATTAGGAGCACCTAAATTGTTTTTTTTTTATCAGAAAACAGATAGTTCTTCCACTCTTCAAGTTTGTTATTCAGGACCAAATCGTAAACAGTCCACTTAGTGACGTTCAAGCAATCGAGGAATTTGTTTACGCTATTTATTTACCATGCCTTTTTCTTGTGAGTGCCCTCTGAGTGTTATTGGACTGCAATCAGCATCTGTAACCGCCTTAATTTGAGGAGAAGGAAGTGTTCTGTCATTCATAACAACCCGTCTGATTCTCCTCCTCAGGTCAGGAGAGATTTTGGGGAGCCTACCGAAGGATTTTACTTTTTCTTAATTGTCAGTGTTTTTGTAGAAAGTTGTAAACAACAGTTTTACTGCGATTTACCTTTGTTGATATCGCTCACTGTGAAAAACCTTGCTTATGGAATTCTTAAATTCGATAGCACTTCGGTTAGTTTTCTTGCTTTAGTCATGGTAACACATTAACACTGTGACTGCTAATCTTATACTGAACTAAAAACATCAAAATTACCATAATCTAACAATTTATACCCTTGGTTTTATAATTTTGTAAAAAGCCTAATTAAATAAAAATGTAAATTTTTAAATACAATTTTTGGAATGAGCTTTTTTGGTTTCCATTACGTATTAGAGTGTTGTTTTAGTAACCTTAAGTCGGAAGAGTTTAAAATATATTCTTAAAAACGTTTCTTTTGAAAGATTTTTTTGGTGGTCTTAAATTGTTGATCATCAGTGTATATAGACAAGTATATAGATTTAATAAGATATTTTGAAAGACGATTAAGCAAGAGCAAATCATATATTTATCTTTCGGAAAGAAAACACAAATACTAGTGGAATTGCTTTATATGCGGTGTTTTGAAAAAAAAATAATCGCCTTCTTATCAGAAGGAAGGAGTTAGCAAAATTTAATCAGAAATGTGGCCTTTAATTTATTTAAATAAACTAACTATGAAAAGGATTATACTACCGTAAAAATGAGATGAAGAATAACGAAACAGGGTCGTTGGGGTAAAAAAGAAAAGAGTTGTTGCTCATCGTTGTTGAATAACAATCAGGTTTACCCGAGAAAGTAGTAGAAAGTATATACATGTTGATAGTAGTCCGAGACCACGTTGTAGGGGTTTATAATTGGTCAAAACATGTATATCTGAGTTGATAGGCACAGATGAAGTGATCTCTTCTGTGGGGTTATCCAAAAAGAATGTAATTTGAAGAATAAATGTGAAATATTAACACGCGGTGGATCGGGTCCATTCAAAAGGGATGGGAGGGGATTGTCCTAATGTAAAGGTTGTTCAAACGCTAAGTATTAAGGGGAAATGATTATTTTGCTGTCATAATAAGTTATTTCTGCAAAAATAGTAAATTAGTGAAATGAGTAGGTAAGTGGATATGGTTTGGGGGAATTATGGGCCGTATTAACAAGACTGACACACACATGTTCAGCACGTTTTTTTTAGAAAGAGTGTGAGGGCTATAGAATTATTGCCAGAAAGAATGTTTTTTCTGGATAATTAGAAGATTTTATTGCGAGTGTCGTTTGTGGGGATAAGGAAAAGAATAATCGGTAATTATATATATATATATATATATATATATATATATATATATATATATATATATATATATATATATATGATTGATTAATGAGTGAGCTGATGATGATATATATATATATATAAATATATATATATATATATATATATGATTGATTAATGAGTGAGCTGATGATGATATATATATATATATATATATATATATATATATATATATATATATATATATATATATATATATATATATATATATATATATATATACACTTGTGCCCGATATTATTCATACCCCTCGGATTTTGAGATTTCTATAAGAATATTGCTCAAACGAGAAGGTAGACAATATTAAAGGGATTTCAAACAATAAATCAAGCATAAGCATTTAATTTAAACTCAACAAATAAATAAATTATGCAAGTTTGAAACATTATACAAAGAAAAACAATAATGGCGCTAGTTCAAAATTATTCATACCTCTATTACTAATAGTCAATAGCATGCCCTTTATTCTTAATCACTGCCTGTAACCGTTTTGGATATCTATCAACAAGGTTTTTACAAGCATCAACACTGATTTTTGACCATTCTTCAATGCAGTAGTTCTCCAAATCCCTCAAATTTCTAAGTTTCCGCTTTTTAACCTCAGTTTTCAATATGTGCCAAGGGTTTTCGATAGGGTTCAAGTCGGTATTCTGGCTAGGCCATTCCAAAACATTAATTTGATTATCCTCAAACCATTTCTTGACTATTTTGGCAGTATGTTTTGGATCATTATCCTGTTGAAGAACCCAGTTTGGTCCTAAATGGAGCTTCTCCGCATCCTGTCATATGTTTTTCTGGAGTATCTCCAAATATTGCTCCTTCTTCATGGTTCCATCTATCTTGACAAAACTACCTGGACCACTAGCCGAAAAGGAGCCCCAAAACATTAGGCTACCACCACCATGTTTCACCGTGGGTATGGTGTTCGTTGGGTTGTAAGCTTCTCCTTTCTTCCTCCAGACGTAAGAAGCATCCATATGGCCAACCAATTCAATTTTTGTTTCGTCAGTCCAAAAAATAATTGAGAAAACGGACTCTGGAGAATTCACATGGGTCCTAGCAAACTTTAGACGTGCTGCAAGGTGTTTTCCGGTGTGCAATGGAGTCCTTCTTGGTCTTCTTCCTTTCAGACCATTTTCATGCAGAGTCTTTTGCAATGGTTGCCTTGATATTTTTATGCCAGAAGACTCCAGATTTTCTAAAATGTCCTTAGTAGTGGTGGTTGGATTTGCATTAACACTTCTTACAATATTCCTGGTGGCTCTATCAGACAGTTTTCTTTTCCTTCCTCTACCAATTAAGTTGTGTGTTGTGTGGTCGCTCTGGAATTTTTTTGATGATGCTCTGTACTGTTGCTGTAGGGACCTCAAATTTCTTGGAAATTGACTTGTAACCTAAACCATCCTTATGTGAATTCACAATTTTAGTCCTAAGATCATTACTAAGCTCTTTTTTCTTCCCCATTCTAATAATTTTTATTCTTTTATTGGTTTTCAGTTGATATTATTTTAATTTCTGAAAAATGCAAAAAACGAAATAAAATTAATCAAAGGTTGTATAAAAGCATTCAAAATAAGAATCAAACAGGAAACAAACAGTCAGAAACTCGATTAATACTGAAAAAATAAGGGGGTATGATTATTTTTGAACATTGCAGATTTTATAAATAGCTGTATATTTCTTTTATTACAAGTATCCCGAGATTTTAAAATGACGAAAATGATCAGAAGAGGTTTATTAAGAATATGTATCAATATGGACGTAAACAATAAATTCTTACAAAGTTACACCTAATAAACTCAATTTTCAAGGGGGGTATGAATAATATCGGGCACAAGTGTATATATATATATATATAACTACTTCATTTACTCATATAAATTAAATATACGAAAGTATAGATTTATGCGTAAACTTTAAGTATTTTCTTCAAAAGTGCTCAATACGTAGGCAGAGCTAGTTAGTAATTTATAAAATATATATGGCGATTGCGACGTTTGTAAGCTGGGTGGCACGGCCGCAGTCACTGAGCACCAGAGATCAGACGCTACGGACTCCCATCTGTCAACAGGAACATGAAAGCCCACAAAACGCTCTTTTTGAGGTGTTTACCACGGTATTTTTCTAAGAATTAGTCCACCATAAAATAACTGTTTTGGGAGTCGATAGTAATCAAACCAGACAAGATTACCCGCCCAAATCTTAGTCGTGGCAGTGCTGATGGATTTAGCCATAATCAATAAACATGTATCATATAGGAAATATTCCCATTGCAACCCAAATATGTCAGACAGTGCTGATGAAACCTCTCGGGCTGTACACATGCAACTGGTAGCGAGTCCATGTATTAGAGGCATAGACTAGGGATGATAATTA
>NC_136484.1:161659374-161669374 GCF_053919585.1 Euprymna scolopes | reverse complement strand
TCGATCGATCGATCTCATATTAAAACTTAAAAATATTTCAATATTTTATTTCACTTGGTAAAACGTAATGAACCTTGTCCAAAGATAAATAATATAGTATATGCAACATTGTTTATATTGATTCATTTAGCACATGTGACTAAGAGCAGGGGGCCGCGCGAAGTAGCAAAATCTAATTTAGATATCTCCCTAAATGTTAGTTCTTACAGCCACGACCACTAACACAATTTTACGCTTTCTGTGTTCAGAAATTTACTAATCAGCTAAATCCGATCATAAAATACATTGTAATTTTTGATTGAAGTAGGATATCTATAATACTTTATGACAAAACACTTCCTATTTAAATTGTAATTACTTTAATAATGCTTTAAGAAATTTAGATTGTTGTACAAAAAATACAAACAAAGCAACCTCTTCATTATCAATTTAAAGTTCGAAATTGGGCAAATCATTACTTGAATAAAAATCAACCATATACAATCATTAATATTACACCCCAAGCAAAACCATATCAGCTGACATTCTAATCACATATGTTCAATCCCACGCAGCCATTTGGGGCGAAATAATCCGGTTCTAGCTCTTCTTTCGCAGCAAATAATCATTTTCTAAATAACTGTTTAATTGCTGAAAAAAATTCGTTTCAATATCTACATATGTATAGCATTATCCTAAATAAAAACACTCTAAAAATGTCTTACTTCACTATAACTCACTTGGTACCGGTAATCACACTACATAGTGAGAAAAATAAAGCAGCCATAAACAACCTCTTCCTTATATTTCTTTTAATTAATTGGAACCAAAAATTAACAGCATTGCGAATTCAAAAATGGTTGCATTCACACATGTGGTTTATATTTATATACTGTACCTTAGGAACTTCATATACGCTAATGCCCCATAAATCAAATGCCAATAATTCTGTTCCAGTAAACGAACCATATATTTCAAACAGTAATAATACACATAATATTAGTATAAATACACATAATAATATTAATTTAACTAATAATCGCTACAAAAGCAATCTTTGTGCATTCACTTTCCCCGATTACTGATATTATAATCCCATTACAATAATTGGCAACCACGTTAAGCTAACATGTTACACAGCTCCATACCAAAATAAAAATCTCCACACAAACATTTCAGAGAGCTTTCAAATTAAAGCTTACTAAGTGATACTGTATAACATCCACTATTTCTATTTTAAACTAATAGTATTTTAAGAAGGTAATTATGGATAATCGACGTAATAAACAATTTTTATCAGAAACCGAAAATCTATCAGTATTTCTCAATTCAATTAATTCGTCCATTCTTAAAAAGTACACCTCCTACACCTCAGACTTCAAATCTTGTCATCTTTAGATTTTGGGCGTTGAAAAAACAATTACATTCACTCAGAATAAAACAGAATCAACCCTAAAAGCAAACTCATGTAAATTTAAAAGATAGTCAGGTTGAAATAGCTTAGCCACAAAATGCAGCCCTTATACCTACACAGACACCCATTATAGATACTTTTCTTATCTAGATATTAGATAATTTTAGAACTATTAATTTATAATACTCCATGTAGACTTTCACATATTTCCTTTAATTTACCTTTTCGATAGAAACCCGATGCTGCAAACCTGCTTATTTTTCGCACTTTGTCTCGATTAATACTTACTAGGGACAATTTGCGATTGCCGCTCTCTTCTAGACCAAATTATTTACATTTACCAACGTAATATTTCCTTCAATCACTTTTCTTGGAATTGATTCACAAGTTACAATTTCTATTCTCATATAAATGTACCTTTACACATATCTACAGCCAGGTTTGAGTCGAATCAAACGTTTTTATAACTTACAAATATCCCCCATATTATTCTTATGAATTTTAATTACCATAACTTGTAAAACCGTCGTAATACAGAACTAAAATAGGCTCTAAACCAGCGATCACGTCCTAACAATTATGTATACAACACGCCATGGTTTTTAAAACATCACAATTAAAGACCGCCCAAAACCGATTAGTTTTGGATGATTTAGTATATCTTTATTCTTTCACTTCTTTCATTTTATTTCTAATTTATCTGTAAAACTAAAATGCACTACTTATTTTTTTCCGCTAAACCTCATCTAGTAAACAGTCCCATTGTTCAAATACATTTAATTTTGTAACTAACTTTTTTGCATATTGTTTGCATATTTGATATTTAAATCCTATTATTATAGGAAACATCTTGAATTTATTTTAATAATATTATTTTATTTTATTTCAGAATTTAACTCATTCAATCTAAGTAGGTGCCTGTATGCATGCTAAGGCCTTTTGTGCATCTATTTATGTGTACATACCCATGTATTTTACATGTGATATTAATACGTTTATATGTATGTGTCTATATTCCTATCAATGAAAAAATGAGAACCCACCGTAGCAAAACTTAAGAAAACATAGGGAAACACTACGAGTGTTTTTATGAGACATCCTAAAAGAGAGCCAATATTAATTCAGCATAACGGTTTGCATCTTTTAGAGTGTTTACTGACGCTGGCAATTCCCAAAGAAAGAGAGAGAAACTTCTAATTATGGTAACAATTATACTTAAAAATGGTTCAATCGAAAACAGTTTCCAGAGTTAATTCGACGTTGATTTTGCTAGCTCACATTACAACACTATCTCCTCAGGCGGAAATTGTTAAACAACGCGTAGCTGTGTGATTATTAGGAGAAAATTATTTTGCTAGGAAAATAAAACAGAGTATAACCTAGTTTACATAAACGGTGTTTCATGTTGCGGCGGTGCCTTGGTGTCGGCATATCCATGTAAACGATCTTATCGTCCCTGACTTATGTCTAGTGATGTGAGAGTTTGTATTTCTTTGTTTTCAAGAAAATGATTATTTTTTAAATTAGCCTCTTCGGCTTTATCTTTCTTGTTTCTGTTTATATTGGCCCAATTAAGGACCTAGCCAATTTTTCCTTTTTCATATACTACCTCTTTTTATTTGGTATTATGGCCTTCGGATTTTACTTTTGTATTAACGAAAAACAAGCACTCCAACATGCATTATTTATTTGATCGCCCTTTTTGACAGACCATGCGAAAATTCCATTCTCTACAATTTAGAGTAAATAATGTAGGTATTAAATTGCCCAAGGGTCCAGGCATATTTTTCAGAGATGGCGGTTTAAACAGATTCAGCATGAAAACATAAAAAAGGATCAATCATTCGTCTCGCCTTTCCTTTGCATAGTATCTGCACTAATATATGACAATTATACCCACACATACACACACATACACCCACTCATCCCTCTCTCTCTAATCCTCTCTCTCTATATATATATATATTTATACTCACATATTTATACAACTCTTACATAGTCGTATATATATATATATACATATATATATAATAGTTATATTTTACTTATACAACAGTAACTATAAGTAAAATAAAAATAATAAATTAATATTTTTTTGTTTTTGCTAAAAAAACACAAGCGATCTTCTGTGTTGTCCTTTAAAAATCATCAAATCCTCTCCTGATATATATATATATATATATATATATATATATATATATATATATATATATATTCTACAAAAGATTTGGCCCTGATGAGGGAGACAAAAACTTGTTGCTGTGGTTTTAAAAAAATCTGAAGTAACAACAATAGGTTACTTGATTCCAAATATTTCTCCTGTGCTATATCCCCACTTCTTTTGCAAATAAGTAACGATTTTGAATATCTCCACTATCAAATAATCCTGAAAGAACGTGAAATTTACTTAATGTATGAAAACCAAATAGTAGAGATATAACATATGAAAAGCAAATAGTATCAAGTAACCCATTGCTCTCATTTCAGATCAGTTAAAAACCACAACACCATCTTTTATTGTAACCTTTATCAAGGCCAGATATTTTGTGTACATATCAGATATTTTGTTATTCATATTCAAAACTAGGAAAACAAATGACTTTGACTGAAACATTATATATATATATATATATATATTATTTTCAGAATGTGAGAGATTATATATAATAAATTCCACAGCCAATCAACGTCGCAGGCCAAAACATCCATGACACTCAACGAAACGGAAGTCCAAGACTCGAGTTGTGTCCTCATTTCGGCTCATCAGTTAGACACATCCGGACAAGATACGAAACATGAGACTCTTGCATGCGATGCAAGCATTCTACCAACTGAGCAAACGCCTCGCACACAAGATTTTATATTAACCAACACAGATCAAGCAAACCGCGCAGAAATCCGACTGTGAAATGAACCATCTTTGTCTCGACAAAGGACGTGGTAATCCAACCATCTAATAACCCCAAGCCGATGTCTCACAAGTAGAAGTTTTAACTCGATAGGGCGATGCCATCCAACTCTGCTAAACAAGCGAGTAATGTGAGAGATTATATATAATAAATTCCACAGCTAAAAAACGTCGCAGCCCAAAAGAGCCATGACAGTCAACGAAACGGAAGTCCAAGACTCGAGTTTCGTCCTCATTTCGGCGCATCAGTTAGACGCATCCGAAGTCAGGATTCAAAACCCTAGCCTCTGGCCGGCGAGGAAAGCACTCTACTAACTGAGCTAACGTCCCGCATACAATAATTTCTATTAACCAAGACAGATCAAGGAAACTGCGCCGAAACCCGACTGTGAAATTAACCTACTTCGTCTCGACAAGGGACGCGGTCAACCAACCAGCTAATAACCCCAAGACGATGTCTCACAAGTAGGAATTTTGCTATGGAATTTATCATATATCCCTATCCCTCCGTTCTTTTTTCATCCTCTCGTTGATATTTGCTATTTTCCCTATACTTCTCATTTAAATTCTACCAAATATATAATAATTAATCCTTGTACCCACGATTCGATTTTTGTGTTTATGATTCTATTTTTTCGTCTTCTAGATAAATTTGCTAATATGAAAACGTAAAAGATAACTAGCATACATATAAATTGATCATATAATTTAGTTAGTTTGTCCAATATATGTAATTTCATAAATATATTGTAATATATCTAACGTTTATAATTTATTGTGTCAATCTTAAAAACGTTGAATTGTCTTCCAGCTCGTACATTTTCTTTTAGTTCAAAGTCTGCATTCCTTTACTCAGTTTGTATTTGCTTGTAGTACGGCATACCGTTGTATTTACGTAGTATGAAAGAAAGCATTATGTGAAAATCTATCAGATTAAAGTGTCTCACTGCAAGATTTGTTGCGTTAGAGGTACAAAAGCATATGATCTAAGGCACATATTATTTGGCAACCGTTTGCCCATGGAAAAAGCATAAAGAATAATAAATATCGACAAACTTCCCGAGAATAAAAAAGAGAGAGACAGAAAGTGTGGGTGTGTGTATATATATATATATATATATATATATATATATATATATATATATATATATATATATATATATATATATATATATATATATATAATATTTTTTGTTTTATTATCTAGACATTTCTCCCAGAAACGGAAACGATCATACATATTTTCATTGATTCTTATAATAGTTGCAATGCATGAGTCTGCTGCATCTTCGAAAGATAAAACATCAGGCAAAAATAAGATATGAGAATGCAAGGAATCGGATCGAATAATACAGAATAAATCAAGTCTTGCAATAGGGCAAATCATAGCAATAAATTTGTTTGTGTGTTTGAACGAATGCTAAAAGTGTTTGCTTATTTGTGAGGACGGATACGTACCGCTTATTGTTTGACTATTATCTATGCACCATTGTGTCGGAAGGCTGTGATACTGCTATTTTGGCCATGCTCCCAAAACAATTTTTCTACTTTGACGTATAAGAAATTAAAAATCGAGAAACCTTGAGAAATAGACGTACACAAGCTCAATCAGCGAAAGTTGCCCATTATAATATAAGACGTAAGGCTGCGTAATAAACACTCATCATTTGCGAAGCTTGTATTTTATTATTTTATATAAACTAAATTGATGTACGTAATGAACCGATTGTGTATATGTTAATGTCATCACTAATACAATTAGAAAATGTATTTAAATTTTAACCAGTCATATCTTATATACTTAATTATAACCAAATCTATCGAATAAATTGCATTTTAAAAAAGATAGATGTGGTGTTTAAAAAGAAATATATCCGGAAATGGCTAGTATGTCGGGGAATGTATAAATTATAGTTATTTCACAATATTTACACATTAATTTAAAGTATTTGAATGTTTATTTTCATTGTTTTGGTTGCAATGTAAACGCACACATATATCTTACTCTTTATATAGATAGATTACTTTAACTGCACTGAATAGCTAATCAACAAAATACATGCAAATCATGCATCTGAATTATACCACGTGTTTACGTCATAATTCTTAAAACATACACACAATTTTCTTTTAAAATTAAATCTGTTTTTGTATCAATCATGTTTCTATTAAAACTATAATTAGCGGAACCAGGCTTCAATTAACTATCTTGCAAGATATATACAGTCTCTCTGTTGCAATTAGCGCTATGTAGTAGAGTCTAAAAGTCAGTTCCTAGTTGGCTGAACTCGAAATATATGCCAGGCCGAAAAGTAGTTTCGACGAAATCTATTGGATTTGTTTGTGGAATAATTTTTCTTTAACGCAAAGTGTTTATGAGATCTGCTGCTATTAAATGGATATCTTTAAGTTAAAAAGAACAAACCATTTCTTATCAGTAGGGAAGAAAATGGTAACAATGATTTGCCACGTTTATTCAAATGTTTTAAAAAGCAGTACGTCATGGTTGCAGCATTTCAGATTTCTATACTTTCATAAAAAAACGAACAATTACATCATCTACGTCTCAATTTTTCATGATTTATTCGATTTATTTCAAACAAAGCACAACTCATCTATTTCTCATAAGAGTATTTTAAGGTAAATTTCTACAATATGTAAACTTTACACTATTTATATTTTCCTTAATAAAGTATTTGTATATTTGGGAGAGGAGGCTTTCGTTATGTTTTTTTCACCTGCAGCTGAGCGGAAAGCAGATGTTTGCGGATTCTGACAAGCTCAATGCAAAACATGTGTCTCACCCAGTGCTTGTATACCGTGGTTATCATAACCTGCTTCCTCGTGTACACTACCTTGCCAAACACTTTACCGTGATGTGTTTAACTTTGCCATTTCGTACTGTGTATGCAACCAAAACATGTTTATGAAAGCGTTTGTACGTCGCAGAATCAACACATCACATGAGCATTGCAAGAAAGAGGCGTTGTATACATAAGTGTTTCTCTTGCAATTGACACCTCAATTTTTCTAAATAATTCACTAAGTGCTAAAATGTAATACTGTATAATCATATTAAAGTTCTGCTATAAAGAAGCTATGCCGGTATAAGGTGCACAATGTTATCGACTACAACTAACGACCGTCCATAGAATGCTTGACTCAAGTTATGATTCTCCACGAGGTATGAACATGATTTTTGTCTTTTGCAAGTTAATTTAAAGATCTAACATGTATACAAGTAAAAGGAAACGGGTCATACTGACTTACATATTGCCAAGTCTGTGGATAAAAAAAATGTTATGTAATCATAATAGAAAGATTGCGAAAAAAGACCCTAAATTATTTTACATTGTAAGATAAACTTTCTCAAATTGAAAATCTACAGGTAAATGTCAATAAGAAAATAAGACGTTCGTCACGGCTGTGGAGTTCATTTGAAAGCATAAAAGCGTTGGCGCCTTCCTGTCGTATGGAATTAAAGTCTTACATACTGTAATCTTTACTCGAAGTGTTTGCTTGAATGTGAGCTGATATTTATGGTGTGTATCTTATTAAGTGTATCTTTGGACACATGGGGGCATCTACACTCCAAAAAAGCCTTAAACAAAACATCAAGCTTAGGTGTATCCACAATATTTATAAACAATGAAAGTTGATATACTGTCAGCACTACTCAACGTAATTTTTATTTACCATTCCGAACAACAAGTATAATGAATATGGTTTAAAATGTACAGGAATTTTGTGATTCAACACAATATTCCATTTAATAGAATCTAGCATAAATGTTGCCGACAGGTCCTAATTGTTTGATGTTCTGATAGTGATTATATTGGTATCCATTACCCATTGTACAGGGACATTATTTGGGCATCATAACCTGTTTAATAATAGGATTGAAGACTGTTTTTGAAATATTTTGCTTTCAAGTGTATTCAGAATTTCAAATAGGAGGCAATAATAAACAGGTGTTTGACAATACTGCTTTGTTCGAGGACGATCTGTAAATTTTCTTCACTTGTTAATGTATGCATTATTAAATTAAAAGCATATAGTGAAAGATTGTGTATAGCATCTATATTCAGCAATAAACGTATATCGAATGAATCAGCAAATTGTTTCTGCAAGCGCTGGGATTTGGTGTATGTGCTCCATTGTTACATTTACAAAATGTAATGCACAAAGGCAGGATAAGAACCAAATAGTCCAATTTTTCAAACGATTTAATTCCTGATATTCTTCTGGTTTATCTTGTCAAATACAGAGATTATTCTGTCCACATTGGCATATTTCATACTAGAATTAATGCACGAACAACCAAAGTGTGCCAGCTATTATAATAAACGGGTATGCATCAACTAACAACCGTACTTCTTTTTTTTCAGGTGGCGTGAGAGGCATACTTCTATCGGATAATGCCGGTACACTGGTTCTGCTAGTTTTACATTATTTTGTATTAATGACTAACTTTCGCAATAGAGCAGGTTATTGATTTTATTTCGGCACATTCTTACACCCTATACAGTCACTTTAAGGATCATAACCCAGCTTAGATTGAAATTGGTCTAGCAAGTAAACATACGATCAGAAAAATAAATGAACCTAAAAAACACAAAAGCGACCATTCAGGAGCAAAACGGATTTACTCAGTTCGGCATTATGGAGTACTACCCTTCCATAAGCTAAGAAATCCTCGCCCACGCATAAAACTTTGCCAACTCTTTTATTGAGATCACTGCCCTTGTACTCGAAACTATACTCAATGCAATTTTATTCTTTGACAAAAAAAAAAAAAAAAAACCCTTGGTTAAGAAACCATTCCGGAGGACCCCTTTGATGTTCAAATGGGAGCTTACCATTGTGCTGATGTGGCCGATCTGAAATATATTTATTTATCAATCATGAATTCGGCCTCTACCGAGATGACGGCTTGTACCTCACACGTAATTACAACGCTCATGTCTCGGACAAATTAAGAGTGCAGCTGACCGAATTTCTTAGGGAACTAGAGTTTAAGATCTCCATTGACACCAACCCTACTACCGTAGATTTTTTAGATGCGACATTGGACCTGTTATGCAAGTCAATCAGAACCAACAACGAACCCACTTAAAACTTTGATACATAATTACTCAAGCATTCCACCTACCTCGTGTGTTTGTAAACCTTGACCCCAGCATTATCACGAGGATCTCTAACCTTTCATCCGATATGGAATGAATATGAAGAAAATTTGGCTTAATAGTAAATTGTGATTTGTTTTTGCTAAGATGTCAAAATTAACAACACCCCCCGCATGAATATTTAACTAACCCTATTTTCATGCGTAAAGAAACAACGGGCTGTAGGCGCAAATCTAGTCTAGGGCACCCAATTCATTTCATTTTACTTTCGAAATCACTACAAATATAATTAACGAGAAGAAAGTTACTTTATAAAAATATAAACGAAATGTGCATGAATTAAAACATCACATGTAAGCGGCTCATATAATTGAGCAACGTTGAATAGTTGTTGCTATGTTTAGAGTACACTATAAAAATAAACAGAGGTTTGACTATTTAATAATAAATATTCCTAAATAAAATAACATATATGAGGCTATTTTACGACTGGGAAACATCCAACGTTATTCTAGCATATATATATATATATATATATATATATATATATATATATATATATATATATATATA